>NC_137770.1:246278312-246338312 GCF_963455305.1 Plecotus auritus | reverse complement strand
AGAACAGAGAGGAGAGCGCTGACCCATAGAACAGAGAGGAGAGCGCTGACCCATAGAACAGGGGGGAGAGCGCTGACCCATAGAACAGAGGGGAGAGCGCTGACCCATAGAACGGGAGAGCGCTGACCCATAGAACAGAGAGGAGAGCGCTGACCCACAGAACAGGGGGAGAGCGCTGACCCACAGAACAGAGAGGAGAGCGCTGACCCATAGAACAGAGAGGAGAGCGCTGACCCACAGAACAGAGAGGAGAGCGCTGACCCACAGAACAGGGGGGAGAGCGCTGACCCATAGAACAGAGAGGAGAGCGCTGACCCATAGAACGGGGGAGAGCGCTGACCCATAGAACGGGGGAGAGCGCTGACCCATAGAACGGGGGAGAGCGCTGACCCATAGAACAGGGGGAGAGCGCTGACCCATAGAACAGAGAGGAGAGCGCTGACCCATAGAACAGGGGGGAGAGCGCTGACCCATAGAACAGGGGGGAGAGCGCTGACCCATAGAACAGGGGGGAGAGCGCTGACCCATAGAACAGGGGGGAGAGCGCTGACCCATAGAACAGAGGGGAGAGCGCTGACCCACAGAACAGAGAGGAGAGCGCTGACCCATAGAACAGGGGGGAGAGCGCTGACCCATAGAACAGGGGGGAGAGCGCTGGGCCATAGAACTGGGGGGAGAGCGCTGGGCCATAGAACAGGGGGGAGCGCTGACCCACAGAACGGGGAGAGCGCTGACCCATAGAACAGGGGGGAGCGCTGGCACTCCTGGTCCTCTCCCTTTGCCTGGGCCATGACTATGGCTCAGTCTGGGGAAAGGTGAATCATCTCATGACCCCGATGCCTGGAATAACCCCCCTGTGGCCCAGGCTGTCTGGGTCTCTGGTGCCCTGAATGCTGACCCTGCGCACTGTCCTCGCAGGAGGTGACCTCCAGCAGGGAAGTGAGGGGGCCCAGGTGTGGAGTTCACAGCTGTGTGCTGAACCAGGAACGGTGACCTGTCAGTGAGCTCGATGGCTGAGTGTCCTTATCCGGTGGCCTCAGGGATTCCAGGTTCCCCGAACCTCTGCCCGCAAATGGGACCTGGTGGGAAGCAGACAGAGCCACGGGGACAGAACGTGACCTGGGGCGAGTGTGACATTGTGTAGTAACAGGACAGCCTGGGGGGACGGGGGCTGTATTGGTGCTGCGGGCCCCTTCCCCCTTTTGAAAAAGTCTTTTCCCTGAGGCTTTCCAACACCCAAGCAGAGGACTGGGCGGATTGTCCTGCGGACTATGTGACGGACTGTGTGACTGACTGTGTGACTGACCATGTGCCGGACTATGTGACTGACTGTGTGACTGACCATGTGACGGACTATGTGACGGACTATGTGACGGACTGTGTGACTGACTGTGTGACTGACCATGTGCCGGACTATGTGACGGACTGTGTGACTGACCATGTGCCGGACTATGTGACGGACTATGTGACGGACTGTGTGACTGACTGTGTGACTGACCATGTGCCGGACTATGTGACGGACTATGTGACGGACTGTGTGACTGACCATGTGCCGGACTATGTGACGGACTGTGTGACTGACCATGTGCCGGACTATGTGACGGACTATGTGACGGACTGTGTGACTGACTGTGTGACTGACCATGTGACGGACTATGTGACGGACTGTGTGACTGACCATGTGCCGGACTATGTGACGGACTGTGTGACTGACCATGTGCCGGACTATGTGACGGACTGTGTGACTGACCATGTGCCGGACTATGTGACGGACTATGTGACGGACTGTGTGACTGACTGTGTGACTGACCATGTGCCGGACTGTGTGACGGACTATGTGACGGACTGTGTGACTGACCATGTGCCGGACTATGTGACGGACTGTGTGACTGACCATGTGCCGGACTATGTGACGGACTATGTGACTGTGTGACTGACCATGTGCCGGACTATGTGACGGACTATGTGACGGACTGTGTGACTGACCATGTGCCGGACTATGTGACGGACTATGTGACGGACTATGTGACGGACTATGTGACGGACTGTGTGACTGACCATGTGCCGGACTATGTGACGGACTATGTGACGGACTATGTGACGGACTATGTGACGGACTGTGTGACTGACTGTGTGACTGACTATGTGACTGACCATGTGCCGGACTATGTGACTGACTGTGTGACTGACCATGTGCCGGACTATGTGACGGACTATGTGACGGACTGTGTGACTGACCATGTGCCGGACTATGTGACGGACTATGTGACGGACTGTGTGACTGACCATGTGCCGGACTATGTGACGGACTATGTGACTGACTGTGTGACTGACCATGTGCCGGACTATGTGACGGACTATGTGACGGACTATGTGACTCAGGCCTCTTTGCTTCTGTCTTCCACTCATTGCTTTGTGTCCATGGGAGATTCCAAGGGCAGGTTGCCTCTTGGTCCCCTCCTGTTCCCTTTGCTGAATCTTTCTTCAGTTGCCGTTGGAGCTGGGCGTGGACACCGGCCGAGGAGGTGCAGCCCTGGCATGGGAGCGAGCACAGCTGGCAGCAGGACAGACTGCACATGCCGCGCGCACGGGGCCGCGCCTGAGGGAGGACGCGTGGCTGGTGTGGCGCGTGGGGAGCAGCCAGGCTGGATTCCCCGTGGGAGGGCAGAGCGGGCTTCCTGGTCATGTGAGACCTGAGCCGAGTCTGGAAGGACGGGTCCTGCTTCGCTGAGAGAAAGGGCGCTGTCCTCCGTGGTCACGCCCACCCACAGGCCCGCACCAGGAGGCGGGCAGGGGCGCTGACACAGGCAGAGAGGCAGCTGCTTGCTGCGTGCCTGGTGGCTCTGCCTCAGGTCTCTGCGGCGGCTCTGGGTCAGCTTTTCCTACAGAACAGCTGCACTTCGCGTTGGTTCATCTGATGCGCACGGTCATCATTTAATTAAAGGCTGTGACGGGAGAGCCCAGGTTCCGCCAGTGGCCGGCCCCGCAGCGCTTTATCTTGTCACAGAGCCCCAGGCGGTCTGTGCTCCTGGAGGGAGGAGGTGAGGCCCAAAGGGACACTGCTCAGCCCACCATGGAGGAAGCGGCAGATCTGGGGCTTAGCCACCACCCCCTCCCCCAGTGTCTGTGACAAGCGCCCAGGAGTCCCCACTGTATTCTCCTCTTTCCCCAGAGCAGCCGCTACCCTCCGAGGCCATCGGACCATTCAGTCAGGGCCGGTTACCGGGGCCACCGGACCATTCAGTCAGGGCCGGTTACCAGGGCCATCGGACCATTCAGTCAGGGCCGGTTCCCCGGGGCCATCGGACCATTCAGTCAGGGCCGGTTACCGGGGCCATCGGACCATTCAGTCAGGGCCGGTTCCCCGGGGCCATCGGACCATTCAGTCAGGGCCGGTTCCCCGGGGCCATCGGACCAGTCAGTCAGGGCCGGTTCCCCGGGGCCATCGGACCATTCAGTCAGGGCCGGTTCCCCGGGCTATCGGACCATTCGGTCAGGGCCGGTTCCCCGGGGCCATCGGACCAGTCAGTCAGGGCCGGTTCCCCGGGCCATCGGACCAGTCGGTCAGGGCCGGTTACCCGGGCCATCGGACCAGTCGGTCAGGGCCCGTTACCGGGGCCATCGGACCATTCAGTCAGGGCCGGTTCCCCGGGCCATCGGACCAGTCGGTCAGGGCCGGTTCCCCGGGCCATCGGACCAGTCGGTCAGGGCCGGTTCCCCGGGGCCATCGGACCAGTCGGTCAGGGCCCGTTACCGGGGCCATCGGACCATTCGGTCAGGGCCAGTTACCGGGGCCATCGGACCATTCAGTCAGGACCAGTTTCCCGGGCCATCGGACCATTCAGTCAGGGCCGGTTCCCCGGGGCCATCGGACCATTCAGTCAGGGCCGGTTCCCCGGGGCCATCGGACCATTCGGTCAGGGCCGGTTCCCCGGGGCCATCGGACCAGTCGGTCAGGGCCGGTTCCCCGGGGCCATCGGACCATTCAGTCAGGACCAGTTTCCCGGGCCATCGGACCATTCAGTCAGGGCCGGTTCCCCGGGGCCATCGGACCATTCAGTCAGGACCAGTTTCCCGGGCCATCGGACCATTCAGTCAGGGCCGGTTCCCCGGGGCCATCGGACCAGTCGGTCAGGGCCGGTTCCCCGGGGCCATCGGACCAGTCGGTCAGGGCCGGTTACCCGGGGCCATCGGACCATTCAGTCAGGGCCGGCCTTTCCCGGAGATTGTCATAAAAACACGAGAACAGCCACCATGGCAATGGCCTTCCGTGTGAATGAATCAAAATTATGCCTAATTTTTGTCAGATGGGGAACAAATGTAGCCTGCCTTAGGGCCTGCAGAATCTCAGTAATCCGTTTAGGTGCCATGAGATGGAAAGGTTGAAAATCGCTCCCTAGAGAACAAAGTCTTGTTTCAGGATCGAATGCAACTTAGCCTTCTGAACTAGAGATGTGTGAGCCCACGGGGAGGGGAGGAGACCAGAGCCCACAGAAAGAGCGGTGAGGTCAGCGAGGAAGAGAGAAACCGAGCCGCCCGCTTCCCCTTCGGGACACTTGGCAGGCGCCGCTCCCGGTGACGGACGGACGTCCCGCAGCAGCTTCCAGGGACAGAAACACCGCGCGGGCTCCCGGGCTGCTGCTTTCTCTTTTTCCTGTTTTGGTCTCAAATGTGGACATTCCTTCTTTTTTTTTTTTGTCGTTTTTCTTCTTCTTTCTTCTTTTTTTCCTAGAACAGCTGAGCAGCAAAATGGCTGGCAGTGCGTCCTGCCTGTGCGTTCCTGGCCGCGGTCCCAGCGATGCAGGCCAGGGAGCGATGCAGGTCAGGGCGCGATGCAGGCCAGGGCGCGATGCAGGCCAGGGAGCTGCAGGCCAGGGCGCGATGCAGGCCAGGGAGGATGCAGGCCAGGGAGGATGCAGGCCAGGGAGCTGCAGGCCAGGGCGCGATGCAGGCCAGGGCGCGATGCAGGCCAGGGAGGATGCAGGCCAGGGAGCTGCAGGCCAGGGAGGATGCAGGCCAGGGCGCGATTCAGGCCAGGGAGGATGCAGGCCAGGGAGGATGCAGGCCAGGGCACGATGCAGGCCAGGGAGGATGCAGGCCAGGGCACGATGCAGGCCAGGGAGGATGCAGGCCAGGGAGGATGCAGGCCAGGGCGCGATGCAGGCCAGGGAGGATGCAGGCCAGGGAGCTGCAGGCCAGGGAGGATGCAGGCCAGGGCGCGATGCAGGCCAGGGAGGATGCAGGCCAGGGAGCTGCAGGCCAGGGAGGATGCAGGCCAGGGAGGATGCAGGCCAGGGAGCTGCAGGCCAGGGCACGATGCAGGCCAGGGAGGATGCAGGCCAGGGAGCGATGCAGGCCAGGGAGGATGCAGGCCAGGGCGCGATGCAGGCCAGGGAGGATGCAGGCCAGGGAGCGATGCAGGCCAGGGAGGATGCAGGCCAGGGAGGATGCAGGCCAGGGAGCGATGCAGGCCAGGGAGGATGCAGGCCAGGGAGCGATGCAGGCCAGGGAGCGATGCAGGCCAGGGAGCGATGCAGGCCAGGGAGGATGCAGGCCAGGGAGGATGCAGGCCAGGGAGCGATGCAGGCCAGGGAGGATGCAGGCCAGGGAGCTGCAGGCCAGGGAGGATGCAGGCCAGGGCGCGATGCAGGCCAGGGAGGATGCAGGCCAGGGCACGATGCAGGCCAGGGAGGATGCAGGCCAGGGAGCTGCAGGCCAGGGAGGATGCAGGCCAGAGAGGATGCAGGCCAGGGAGCGATGCAGGCCAGGGAGGATGCAGGCCAGGGAGGATGCAGGCCAGGGAGGATGCAGGCCAGGGAGCGATGCAGGCCAGGGAGGATGCAGGCCAGGGAGCTGCAGGCCAGGGAGGATGCAGGCCAGGGCGCGATGCAGGCCAGGGCGCGATGCAGGCCAGGGAGGATGCAGGCCAGGGAGGATGCAGGCCAGGGCGCGATGCAGGCCAGGGCACGATGCAGGCCAGGGAGGATGCAGGCCAGGGAGGATGCAGGCCAGGGAGCTGCAGGCCAGGGAGGATGCAGGCCAGGGTGCGATGCAGGCCAGGGAGGATGCAGGCCAGGGAGGATGCAGGCCAGGGAGCTGCAGGCCAGGGAGGATGCAGGCCAGGGTGCGATGCAGGCCAGGGCGCGATGCAGGCCAGGGAGGATGCAGGCCAGGGAGGATGCAGGCCAGGGCGCGATGCAGGCCAGGGAGGATGCAGGCCAGGGAGCGATGCAGGCCAGGGAGGATGCAGGCCAGGGAGGATGCAGGCCAGTGCGCGATGCAGGCCAGGGCGCGATGCAGGCCAGGGAGCTGCAGGCCAGGGAGCTGCAGGCCAGGGCGCGATGCAGGCCAGGGAGGATGCAGGCCAGGGCGCGATGCAGGCCAGGGAGCGATGCAGGCCAGGGATGATGCAGGCCAGGGAACGATGCAGGCCAGGGAGCGATGCAGGCCAGGGAGCGATGCAGGCCAGGGAGGATGCAGGCCATGGATGATGCAGGCCAGGGATGATGCAGGCCAGGGCGCGATGCAGGCCAGGGAGCTGCAGGCCAGGGAGGATGCAGGCCAGGGCGCGATGCAGGCCAGGGAGGATGCAGGCCAGGGAGCGATGCAGGCCTGGGCGCATTGCAGGCCAGGGAGCGGGCGCTGCTGAGGTCAAGTTGCAGAGCGGCTGCAGGCTCTGGATGTGGGCGTGGCCTTTCTGTCCAGAGGCGCTTGGGCTGAACTCAGATGGCAGCTTAGTTCCAAAAGAACGGAGACATTTTGAAAGACGCGCCTGCTCACTTTTCTGTGGGAAGAATGGGAGCCCTGTGACCCAGGACTTACCTCACTTACTGCTTACCCCAGCCGTCAGAGCCCTTCCCGCCCCGTTCGCCCCGGGGCTGCTCAGGCCAGTCAGAGGGGACCATGGCGACCACAGGGGGCTGGGGCGCAGCTTGGTGTCCTCCCAGCGAGGCCTCTCTTGGCCTCTTGTTCGCAGCCCCTCCCGCTGTCCCACTGCCTGCGTTTGCTGGTGCCGCTCAGTGTTCACGATGGCACCTCACGCTTCCTGGAAGGGAAGCCCCGTGAGAGCGGAACCTTCGCCAACGTGTTCCCTTGCATCCAGGACCTAGGTCAGCACCGGGAGTGGGAGACAGTCCGGGAGTGGGCGACGGGAGGAACAGAGGCGGCCCGACGGCGGAACGGAAACCCGGCGCTGTGACCTGCGGGTTTCCTGCCACGCCGCGTGCCCCTGCTCTTCTCGGGCGTCCTCCCCTCGTGCAGCTCTCTGCCTTTGGATGCACTCACCTATGTCCGCGCTCATTGCAGGTGATCCGCGAGGTCTACAGTGGCTGCAGTGGGCCCGTGGACGCCGAGTGTCCCCCGCCGCCAGGCGCCCCGGTGCACAAGGCAGAGCTGGAGAAGGTAAGGGCGCATGCTTCCTCGGGACAGCGGGCCTCCCTCAGAGGCTCCTTCCGTCCCTGAGCTTTCCCGCACTGCCCGCCGGGAACCACAGGGAAGACGGCCATCCTGCTTCCGTGCCTTTCCGGCGCCCACGGCGCGAGGCTTGAGCTGGCCGTTTCCGGCTGTGTGGTCGGCCGTCTTATTCCCAACTTTAGGTGAAGAAGTGGGCGGGAGGTGTCAGGGCCTTGCTCAAGGTCAGCTGGCTGTCGCATGGCAGCGTGGAATCCGAACTCAGGTCTGTGTATTGCGGGGTACAGCAGGCACTGCCCGAGCGTCCCTCGCCAAGCTGTATCCTAGCAGGCAGCTGCGTTCCCTGTGCCCTCTGCTCTGTGCCCATGTTCCTTGTAGAAGCGCCCAGTGACGGCCCAGCAGGGGGGCAGGGCCAGCCCTTCTCGTCAGCAACATGTGAACCTGTCACTGTCATGCCACACATCCAGCTCGCTCTGATGGTCCCTACACAGATCTCCTCTCCATGGAGACCCCCGGCTGCTCGCACGTGGTTCCTGTAGCTGACTGTGTCCCAGGGGCTCTCTGAGGCCTCCTTGTTTAGCCCCTGCCAGTGAACAGATCCTTCTTGTCCCTTATTGAGTCAAGGTTCTCCAGAGAAACAACTAATGGTGTGTGTGTGCATGTACATGTATGTACTTACGTATATGTATATGTATATGTGCATTTGTGTGTGTGTATATATGGTTTACATAAGGAATTTTTTTTATGTGTAAGATTTATCATAAGAAATTGGCTCATGTGATTATGGAGGATGGCAAGTTCAAAGTCTGCAGCATGGGCCAGCAGGTGAAGTCTGAAGGCCATCTGCAGAATTCTCCCTTGCTCAGGAGACTGGCCTTTGAGTGGTATGCGGGCCTTCAACCGATGAGGTGAGGCCCACCACAGTAGGGAGCACCATCTGCTTTACTCAGAGCTCACGGATTTCAATGTTAGCCCTGGCTGGTATTGCTCAGTGGTTAGAGTGTTGGACGCACACCGACGGGTCACGGATTGGAGTCCCAGTCAAGGGCACATACCTGGGTTGCAGATTTTAATCCCTGGCCCTATTGGGGTGCATCCAGAGGGCAACCAATTGATGTGTCTGTCTCATATCAATGTTCTCTATTTCCCTCCTTCTCCCTCCCTCCCTCCTTTCCATTCGCTTTAAAATTAATGGGAAAAAATATTCTGGGATGAGGATTAACAACAACAACAAATGAGTCTCATCCAAAAACACCCTCCAGTTGACACTTAAAATTAACCCTGTCACAGCCCTCATCCTGACACTGCAAGCCCCTTTCTTCCTTCCTTCCTTCCTTCCTTCCTTCCTTCCTTCCTTCCTTCCTTCCTCCCTCCCTCCCTCCCTCCCTCCCTCCCTCCCTCCCTCCCTCCTTTCTTTCTTTCTTTCTTTTTTCTTTCTTTCTTCTTTCTGTCTCTTATCACGAGTGAATACCTGCTTACTATGGAAAGTTCAGGAAGTTCAGAGAAACACAAATAGCAGGAATAAGGTCGCCCAGGGACCCACCACACAGAGGCTGCAGCTCCTCCCAGCACTGCCTGTTTTAACCGGTTTTTCCTGCTCGTGTGTTTCGGTTACAGTTTAGGTATCCGATGCATAAAAATGTTCGCTGCCTTTTTATTTTTTTTATTTTTTTTGCTTACCTTTATATTATTACCAATTTTCCAGGCTTTTGAAAACTAATAACAAGCAACAACCGTTTTTGCACTTTTAGCAGCTGAATAATATGAAATCATATGGCTGACTCTACTATCATATTACTCCCCCCCCTTTCAAATTTAACTCCTTATTTTTTGGCCATTTAAAATAACCTGGCATCTCTTATAAGTCTTTGCTGCTTCTCTGTTGCCTGAAAAGAGACCCCTAGAAGCTAGATCACCAGACCGTCGGGGAGAAGTGTGTTTTAAGATTTGACTCACGTTGCGAAGCAAATAGCTATCCTGAAGGGCTGGTCCGGTTTCACCTCCCATCAGCGGTGCCTCAGGGTTTCTCTCCCGCCCACTCCCACGGGACCGGCGGCACCCTTCGCTTAGCGTGGTTTCTGAGGCTGCGCCCACACCTGCTGACCTGGTTCCCAGGACCGCTTCCCGGCCTGAGAGCTGGGATGCCCCTGGCTCCTTCCCGCGGCTGGCCACACCGCGGCACGATGCAGACTCTGTCTGCCATCCTCGGCCAGCGCAGCCGGCCCCGTCCTGAGGTGGCGTGTGCGTGCCCGTGCCCCAGCATCTGCCTGGGCTGGCAGTGCCTGTGGCATGGGGGACAGTGCAGGGGATGTGGGAGGGCTGAAGCCTGTGCCCTCCGCTGTGACTCCACAGCTTCTCCGGTTGGAATGCCGGGATTCCAGCTCTCGGCAATGCTGCTTCTCTTTCAAAAACATTTTAATTAAATGTATTAGGGTGACATTGGTTAATACAATTATGTAGGTTCCAGGTGTGCAATCCTATATACATCATCTGTACATCGTACTGTGTGCTCACCACCCAGAGTCCGGTCTCCTCCCGTCACCTTCTCCCCTTGACCCTCCCCGCCGCCCCCCACGCATCTCTGCTTCAGCCGCCAAGTGACAGTCCTGGCTGCCCGCCTCCAGGTGCTGGGCCAGCCGGGCAGGTGCTCCGGTGCCCCGGAGGGTGTGACGGCAGCCGGCCTGTGTGCGTCCGCTGAGCATATTTGTCACAAACAGATACTCCACACTTGCCCATTATTCACGGGAGGAAATTAAATGGGCGACGTAGTGTTTATTTCTGGAAGCATGCTGTGGCGTGGGGAGGGGAGTTTTCTGCAGCCCTAATATTTTTTAATCCCTGTGAGAGGGTGAGGTGAGGGCGTGTCAGGGCCCGGTAGCATGTGCTGGTTTCCTCGGGGGCTTTTTCCTTCGCTCTTTTGGTGTCTTTCAAGCTTTGGATAACGGGCACCCCGCTGGTCCGGCGGCCGCTGAGCCCTCGCTGCCCTGGACGGTGGGGCGTTTGGCCCACGTTCTTCCCGCTTTGAGATAACTTTCGATCGATTCATGACGTCACTTGGCCACCGTGACCATTGTAAGCGTAACTCTGCCCTTGTCTTCCTCACAGAAGCTGTCCTCGGAGAGACCAAGCTCGGACGGGGAGGGCGTCCTGGAGAATGGCGTCGCCGTGTGCAACGGGAAAGAGCAAGGTGAGTTCTGCCCGAAACAGAAACCGGAATCCCCAACCCTGCGGCCTGTTCTGCGAACTCTGGCTGCGGGCACTTCTCCTTGGGGGTTCGGTCACACGCCTGTCACCGTCCTGGTCGCACTGACAGGGATCCGAGACGGCCCTCTGGTGAGCAGGCGCTCTCTGGGCCTCCACTGGCCTGCGGCCGGGGCCTGGGTTCCTGTGGTCCGACGGTGCCCGGTGGAGTTTAACTGGGTGGCTCAGCAGGCGTTTCCTCACTTGGTTTGTCCCGGGAAGTGGTCCTCCGGGAAGGGCTGTGGGTGAGGAGTGGAGCCACGTGCCCACCTGCGGCGGCCTCGGCTCCATCGGGACCGTTTCCCTGATGAGTTCAGCTCCCCATCTTTCAAATGAGGAGGCCAGGCGCGCAGACTCCTGAAGTCCTTTTTTTAAAAAAGTATTTCTGCAGATGTATTTTACTCGCATTTAAAGAAATGGTTTTAAATTGTGGTAAATACACAGAACCAAAATTTACCACCTTGACCATTGTTCAGTGTCCAGTCCAGTGGCCTTAGGCACATTCGCATTGCTGTGCAGCCGGCACACCGTCCTCTCCGGAACCTTCCATCTTCCCAGACTGAAACTGTCCCCACTAAACACTCCCTCCGCTCCCCGTTCTCCCAGGCCCTGCAGCCACTTGCACGGTGCCTGGTGGCGCCGCTGTCCCTGTGGGTCTGACTCCTTAGGGACCTCGCATCAGTGGAAGCACAGTGCTTGCCTGTGTGGCTGGCTTACCTGGCTCACCGCAATGCCCCCGGGGCCGCCCAGGCAGCAGGGGTCAGATCGCCTTCCTCTCTGAGGCCGAGCAATGGTCCCTTGTGCTGCGGACCGCATTCTGCCGTCATTCACCTGTGGAGGGACATCTGTGTTCACACCGGTGGCTGCTGTGGACAGTGCTGTGTGAGCCCGGGGCGCACAGGCTGAAGCCCGCCGGTGGCGTGTGCGTCATCGCGGTGAACGGCACCCTTGTTGACATACAGTTCTTTGCGTTTTGACCAACACTTAGTGGTGGGTCACCATCAGCACAGTCGAGACAGGGAACAGTTTTGACCCCAGGTGTCGCTGTGCTGCTCTGTCCCCCGCCCCCGCTCCTGGCAGCTGCGGGTCTGTGCTCTGTCCTCCCCAGCACGTCCTGTGCGTGGAGTCCACAGCGGAGCCTGTCAGTCTGGCTTCCTGGCTCAGCCTCAGGCACTGGGGAGCCCTGCGTGCAGGTGCTCAGGGTCTGAGCAGGAGGTCAGCACGGTGCAGCACGGCCGGCTCACCCGCACCCACGGGAGAGGGCTGGTTGCTGGCAGCTCGGCGCCCTGGGGGTGAAGCTGCTGTGGACACGTTTTCCTTCCTCCCGGTTAACACCTGGGAGCAGGGTGCTTGGCCACACGCCCGCTCACCAGCCTTGGTGGCGGCGCTCTGTCGTGCTGGTCTGGGCGTTTGGCCGTTTGAACAGCTGTGCAGCTGGCTTCACCGTGCACCTGCCCGTGACCAACAACGCTGACCAAGCCTAACGAGCTTCTTTGCCATCCAGGCATCCTCTTTGGTGAAACATCTGTTCACATCCTCGGCCCTATTTGCATTGAGTTGTTCGTTCTTCTGACTGACTGCTGAGAGCTCCTTAGAGCTGCCGAAGACAAGCCCCTTCCGATACGTGATTTCCTCCCCAGCGTGGGGGCTGGGCTGGGAGGGGTCTGTGGGGCAGGGAGTCTTCTCTGCCTGCCCCGGGACCGGCTCCCCGGAGCATCTGCCCACTGCCGCTGGAGTCAGACGCCGCCCCCTGCAGCCACACGGCAAGCCGGCCGCTGGGTCTTGGAAGCCAGGCCTCTGGACCGTGGGGATATGACAGGGGTCATGCCGGAGGCACGGCCTCGCTTTGCCGTGTGATTTTTCTACAGATGCGTCCGGGTGTAATTTTAGTCCTCCGGTGGGAGGCATTCTCTGTCGTCCACAGGCCACGTTATGTGTGACCACAGCCAGGAAACCTGTCTTTGAGGTTTGCCCGGGAGGAGACCAACGTACAGTCTCAGGCTCCTGCCTGGAGGCCCAGGCGCAGCTGACGCCGCGGCTTCTCCTCCCAGGGTCCCTGTGGGAGCGAGCGCGCCTCGCTGTGTGCGAGCGAATGCACCCCACCCAGCACTCTCCTGGGCTTTCTGAAAGCAGAGCAGCCTTCCATAGTTCGAAAAGGTGACGTTGGTTCAAGCACTTTTTTGCCTGTCGCGATACTTTGTACATTGCAGACACTCGATGAGTAGTTCCTGCAGGAAGTTAGTGGTTAAACTGAGGCTCCCGCGGCTCAGGGGGCTCCGGCGGCTCACGGGACCTTCTCTCCTCCCTTCCGCTCTGCGGCTCACTCTGGACTCTGTGCGCTGAGGGCTCAGTCAGGGTCCCTTCGTCCAGCCCTTCGTGACCCAGACTGATGGCTGGCTGCCGAGGACGCCCCGATGCACATAGCTCCTCTCCACGTGACCCTTCGATCGCGTGGCAGCGGTCCAGCCCCTGCGGTCCGAGCCACGGGGTGACTGAAGCTCCTGCTTCCGCGTTCAAGGCGAATGACATGCCCCCACGTGACGCGCCAGTGCACCGCGATTCTGGGTGATCTGTGACTATCCCGCTGGTGCCGCCGCGACCGAGCACAGGGACCGAGGTCTTGGCACTAGTCCCGGGGGGCTCCGCTTGTCCCGGCGAGCACGGCACCCGTGGAGGAGTTAACCGGTGCGGCTCATTGGTAACTCACTGAGTCAACGCCCCGCTGGTGTGAGCCAGGTCCCCAGAGGCCGGCCTAAGCGGGTGCTCAGTAAGTAAGATCGGGGGAAGGTAGATTGGCTGTGACTCACGCTGTGTTTCACTGTCTTTCCAACGCAAGGTCTGTAACTTCACATGCGTTCTTGTTGTCGTTATTCCTGACAGTCAAGAGGAAAAAAAGTTCCAAATCAGAGGGCAAGGGAACCGTTTCTAAAGTCACTGGGAAAAAAATCACCAAGATCATCGGTTTGGGGAAGAAAAAGCCGTCGACCGACGAGCAGACCTCCTCCGCTGAGGAGGACGTGCCGACCTGCGGTAAGACAGCCCCCTGGGCCGCCGGAGCCCCCTGAGCCCCCTGAGTCCCCTGAGCCCCCTGAGCCCCCTGAGCCCCCTGAGCCCCGTGAGCCCCCTGAGTCCCCTGAGTCCCCTGAGCTGCCTGAGCCCCCTGAGCCCCCTGAGTCCCCTGAGCCCCCTGAGCCCCCTGAGCCCCCTGAGCCCCCTGAGTCCCCTGAGCCCCCTGAGCCCCCTGAGCCCCCTGAGCCCCCTGAGCCCCGTGAGCCCCCTGAGTCCCCTGAGCTGCCTGAGCCCCCTGAGCCCCCTGAGCCCCCTGAGTCCCCTGAGCCCCCTGAGCCCCCTGAGCCCCCTGAGCCCCCTGAGCCCCGTGAGCCCCCTGAGTCCCCTGAGCCCCCTGAGCTGCCTGAGCCCCCTGAGCCCCCTGAGTCCCCTGAGCCCCCTGAGCCGCCGGAGCCCCCTGAGCCGCCGGAGCCCCCTGAGCCCCCTGAGTCCCCTGAGCCCCCTGAGCCGCCGGAGCCCCCTGAGCCGCCGGAGCCCCCTGAGCCCCCTGAGCCCCCTGAGCCCCCTGAGCCCCCTGAGTCCCCTGAGCCGTGGGAGCCCCCTGAGCCGCCGGAGCCCCCTGAGCCCCCTGAGCCCCCTGAGCCACGGGAGCCCACTGAGCCCCCTGAGCCCCCTGAGCCGTGGGAGCCCACTGAACCACCTGAGCCCCCTGAGCCGTGGGAGCCCCCTGAGCCCCCTGAGCCACGGGAGCCCACTGAGCCCCCTGAGCCACGGGAGCCCCCTGAGCCCCCTGAGCCCCCTGAGCCGCACGTGTCGTCCCCGAGTCGCGGCCCCTCGTTCTGGTCACGTGGGCCCTCGGGAGTCAGGTGGTGACGGATTGCGTGGGGAGGTGTTTTACGCTTTTACTGCTCATTAGCAGGAGACTGCAGGGTTTGACGTGAGCTCTGTGGCTCTTCACGTTTGACCCAGGAAGGTCTCCCGAATCCCTTTAAGCGTTTAAACCGAAAGCGTGCAGGGCTGTTGGCCTGTGAGGGACGGGTATGACATGGCCAGACATGAAGGCACTGTGATCGGCCGTTCCTCTCGTGAAAGTAATAGAGCCAGAGTTTCTCCTGCTGCTCCGTGTCCCAGACCAGTGCCCCCGTCTCACTGAGGGACCGTCTCCCGCATCATGTTTCACCCGTATTTTCTGAGCGGCTGCCGGGGGCCAGGACCGTGTTAACGTGTGTGCGGCAGCGACCGAGACAGCCCCTGCCCTCCCACTTCCCCGTCGGGGCTCTGCCACCTGCATCAGGGCCAGGTCCCTAGGACAGAGTCCCAGGTTGGCTGTCACTGTCCCTGGATGGTTCAGTGTTCATTTCCCCTGGCCAGATCCCAGCCTTCCCCGCTGGGAAGCTCCCCGCCTCAGGCCCCAGCCTCTCCCTCCAGGGCAGGGCGCTGGCCCAGGACCCTCAGGAGGTTCCCCAGCACATTCGGGTGCTCGAGAGCAGTGGTGTCTTCAGATCTCCCTACGTATGTCACGCTGGGCCCCAGGCCACTGTCATTTCTCAAGTGTCCAAAAAGTGGGCTCTCCACAAGGTTCAGGCGCAGCTGGGGCCGAAGCCACAGGCCAGCATTCGTGGTCCTCACGCCGTTGCTCGGACAGCCGGCCCTCGCAGCTGACAGTGGGCTTTAAAGTAGAGCTTTCTTCCTTATGAAGAACAAACGTATCAGACACGTGTCATGTACAAACAGTATTTCACAGAGTAAAGTCATAACGTAAGATCCGCAACGGGATTCAAAATGACAGCTCTTCACTGTCCCCGTGACGCCCTTCCTGTGTGTGTGCATTTGCATGCGACGCGGTGGGGGTCCATTCCGTGGGCGTACCTGCCCTGGTGTCCCTCGTGAGACCGAGCTGGTGCGTGGCCCGCGGCCCGGCCGCCTCTCCCGGAGCTGAGCCGCCCTGTCGCCGCAGGCCACCTGAACGTGCTCTCCAACAACCGCTGGCGGGAGCGCTGGTGCAGGGTCAAGGACAACAAGCTCATCCTGCACAAGGACCGGACCGACCTGAAGACCCACCTCGTGTCCATTCCCCTCCGAGGCTGCGAGGTGATCCCGGGGCTGGACTCCAGGCACCCCCTGACCTTCCGGCTGCTCCGCAACGGGCAGGAGGTGGCCGTGCTGGAGGTAGGACGGCCTTCCTTCCCGAAGCCGCTGCCCCGTCCGAGTCCCCGCCTTGCTGAGCTGACAGCACCTGCTGTGTCACGCCCTTTTCTCCCTCTCCCTCTGCCCGTGTGTCCGTCTCTGCTGTCCTCGCGGTGGCCCCTCCTGAGGGTCCTGGGCCAGCGCCCTGCGCCCGCTTCTGCTGAGCCCTGCAGTGAGCTTCGGCCCAGGCACCTCCTGGTCGCCCCCCTCCATGCCTCGCTTCAGTGTCTCCAGCAGAACGTCCTCACAGGGACGGCCTCCAGAGGGCGCTGTCCTCCCTCGTCCTGCGGGGCCTCTGGCGGCTCCAGGCAGTGAGTGTGCAGATGCTGTGGCCAGCGAGCTGCCGTGTGTGTGTGTGTGTGTGTGTGTGTGTGTGTGTGTGGGCACCGAGACCTGGGTTCCAGGAACCCTGGCTCCGTGCGCGGCTGACCCCGTGGCTGCCTTTCTGGAGCCGGCTTGCTGGGGAGGAAAGGCCGTTAAACAGCCGCAGCCGCCTCTTCCACCCCCCGCTTTGGCCCGGCGGGCTCCGTGCGCAGCTGACCCCATGGCTGCTTTGGTTAGGGCACTGTGGTTAGGGCACTGGTGAGATGTAGTTCAGATTGCACGTGAAGATCAGATTCAGGGTTGGGAGCATTTTACTAGTAAACGTCCTGAAAATCGGCACCCACCGCAGCCAGTGCCTGAGCCGTGGTGGGCCCCCCCCACCCCCCGCCCGTGAGCACAGCCGCAGGCAGGAAGCACCTGCTGATGCCTCGACGGGAGGGAAGGACATGGCATTGCGGCCCGGCCACGGGAGCCCGAGGCCCGCAGGGAGCGCGCCAGCCGCCGTCCTGGGGGCTGGGCCCGCGCGGGTGGTGCCGCTTCTCCGGGCCAGATTCTGTTGTCAGGCTAGCGAGGCTTTGTCAGCGGCTTCATCTGGCGGAGCTCTCACTAACAGTAAGCTCCACGTGGGCCCTGCACCCGAGGGCCCGTCCCCCAATAGCGGCAGGCACTGTAGGACCCAGGTTTCCCGTCCTGGGTCTCGTCATGACGCTTCACGGCTCGGCTGAACGCAGAGCGGGTCCCGCGGCTCGGCAGCCCTCCCCTTCCTCCGCCACGAGCTTGGGGTCCCGCGCCGTCCCGTCTGGGTGGGCTCTGTGCCGACACCCTGAACCCGCTGCAACTCTTCACTCATCAAGTGACGCGCGCTTCCCCTCACCGCACAGGCGGCGTCCTCGGAAGACATGGGCCGGTGGATCGGAGTCCTGCTGGCGGAGACGGGATCCTCCACAGACCCCGGCGCGCTGCACTACGACTACATCGACGTGGAGATGTCGGCCAGCATCATCCAGACAGCCAAGCAGACCTTCTGGTAAGGCCAGGGCGCCGGGTCGGGTACGGTGTTCCCCTTCACGGGTGTGTCAGGGAAACGGCGAAGACGCTGCCTTCGCATCGTGTTCACCCAGACGTTGGTGAGAGCCTCGTCCTTCTAACCCTTGCGCTTTCTCAGAGCAGGGCTGGCAGGCTCTTCCCGTGAAAAGCAAGCTAGTCACTGTTCTGGCTTGTGTGCTGTTCGTATCCACTGAGCTCTGCAGAGGCAGCCACTGAGAGGCATGACGAGTGGGCGTGGCCGTTTCAATAAAACTTTATTTGCGGGCACAGGCAGTGGGCCGGATGTGGCCTGTGGGCTGTACTTTGCTGACCCCTGCGGGGGGGACAATCTACAAATCAGAAGTGATTGTGCATGTTGCTGTAGTGAGGACTGTCTTTGAAGCCGTTAATCACGTACCTTTACGATTTAAATTGTGATTTTTTTAAAAAGGCTGTTGCATGCACGAATGTTCTTTGAGCCATGAATATTTTGAACATATTGATGCAAAGACAATTACAGCTGCAGTTCTCAAAGCACAGCCCACAGGCCCCCGGGTGCAGGCCCTCGCAGGCGTCCGGAGGGTGCCGTCTTGCTGTCGCGCCATTGGCATCAGAGGTGCAGACGCAGCGGGGCCCCGGCCGAGCCGCCCTGCTGTCGTGGCCCGGCACCGCCACGTTGCAGAGGAAGGAAAGCTGGACTGCTGGGGCGTCTCTGGTGAAGCACTAGGGTTACTTTCCCTGTAAAAGCCTATGGCACTGGCCGCTTGGCCGGGACGCTCTGGGGCTCAGGGACCATACCTTGGTCCGCAGTAGGCGCCAGGCGCCTCGTCCCGCAGCGGGCGAAGCAGCCCGGACCGTGGAGCCAGCCCGGTCCAGCGTTGCCCGGCAATCTCCAGCAGTGCGAGAGGTTTCCCCGGCTCACAGCGCTGATCCTCCCTCGGTCCCTCCGTGTGACAGTCAGGACCTTGTCAAGGACGCACCGTCCTGTTTCCCCTCGTTGCTCCCTATAACAGCAGCCCACCTGGTTGGCAGAGTGCAGGTACATCGAGTGAGTCTCCTAACCCCTCGTCACTGAAGCTCACCTCACCGAACGTGGCTTTCTAAGAAATGGGAGGTCGGAGGGTGGGTTTCGCCAAGTCGCACCTAGCGTGAAGGGAAGGGTTTCTGGCGGTTCGGGGTGGTGTGGACGTGGTCAGTCCTCGGCCCACACGTGCCCGCCGTGCCGTCGGGGAGGGGGCCCACCTTGGGGAAGCCCTGAGCACGCGTGCTCCCCGGGAGCAAGAGCACAGCTGGGCTCCGCGTGCTCAGTGGGGGCCGCTCACCTATGCCGAGCGGGGGGCCCCCCTGGAGGGGAATGCGGGTGCAGCCCTGATAATGAGGTGAGGAGCTCATGGCTGCAGAAACCTTCGCTACGTTGACCCCTGCGTAGATGTCCGCTGGCAGCAAAGTTCGATTTTACCTTGTGGGTTTCCACGTTCTCGGAAACATGGGAGAAGAGACTTAACAAGGAAACAGTGTCCGAACCCTGGAACAGGCAGCTGCCAGGGTCAGGAAGGCTCCCAGGTGAAGCACTGTTTCCCTGTGCGCACTGGCAGCCAGGAGCGGCTCTTCCCAGGTCGCAGGGACGGGTCTGAGGGCGGCCGTGTGGGGTCTCGGTGTGGCCCGGCTGCTGAGACAGGTCCCGAGGCCTGCGGGAAGGAGGGCCGTGGGTACGTGCTGCAGGGCGGGTTCTGCAGTTCTCTCCTGGGCCCTCCCGAGCCCTGCTGGTGGGGCTCCGGGGAAGCTGTGACGGTGACGGTGACAGTGACGACGAGGACGATGGAAAGCACGGTCGGTATGGACAGGGGGACAGGAAGCTGACAGGAAGCTGCTTCTCATCTGAATCGCTGGGACATTTGTGAAAACTAGAGGCCCAGTGCACAAAATTCGTGCAAGGGGCTCTGCCCTCGCAGCCCCAGCTTGCCCCGGCCCTCACAGCCCCGGCTTCATCCGGACAGTCGTCCGGAGGTTATCTGGATGGTCGTTCTGCTGTTCGGTCTAATTAGCATATTAGCTCTTTATTAGATAGGATGTGTTCTCCTAAAACATGGATGAACCTGAGGACATTACGCTCAGTGAGATGGGCCAGACACCAGAGGACAGAGACTGTGATGCATCTGCAGGAGGTCCCGTAGAGACAAGTTTATCGGACAGAAAGTAGAGGGGAGTCCCGGGGCCGGGCGAGGGAGGGAGTACTTTAATGGGGACCGGTGTCAGTGGGAGGATGGAAAGTTCTGGAGATGACGACAGTGTGAGTGGCCTAATGGCCTGGCCTGGGCACCGGGCAGTGGTGAGGCGAGGAACTTCAGTGTCGGGTGGATTTTCCCACAGAATGCGTTTCCTGTGAGTGACCCGTGATTTGGGTTCAGCACGTGGCGCGTGGCCTCTGGTCTCACTCCTGCTTTTCAGGGTGGCTGCCGTGCTGAAGCAGGAGGGGCGCCGGCGGAAGACAGCACCAGTGCCGAGCCGGCCCGTCCCCGTCAGGGCTGCTGGCTGGTTGGGCCCAGGCCGCTCTGTGAGAGGCGGGCGGATGTGGCGAAGGCCGCCTCCAGCCGGGACGTCCTGAGTGTCTGTGACGTCTCAGTCTCACGTCCCGGAGTCAGGTGCCCCCGGGTCCCTCCCATGCGGGTCAGCTTCTGTCCTGGCCCTCGTGGTCCCCGCTCCTCCCTGGCATCTGTGCCCGGGGCAGTGCTAGGCACAGCGCCAAGAGCCGGAGACACACCGGGCAGGCAGATCGTGTGGCGTGCTGCTTGTGGGGTCGGCGCGGAAAGGACTGGCCGTGGGCGCAGCTCTTCACTCGTCCCCGTTACTCCTCTCACGACCACGTGTGGTGGTGCCTTACCCCACATACCCCCCAACGAGTCATTTAAACGAGAAAACTTCAGAGAGATGTTTTTAAACAAATCAGAAAACCCGGTCATTGCAAAACCATCCTGGGCATGCTTTATGTACCCTAAGTGTAGAGTGGTCCTGTACATTTATTTGTCAGAAAAAGCAAGAGGAGCTATTTTATAAATTAGAGAGCCGGTGCACTGGGCCTCGCGGGCATGCACAGCCGCCTGCGCCCAGCAGAGGGCAGTAGCTCCCTGGGAAAGCCTCCTGCCCACTGGCCCAGGCTCCCAGCCCTGAGCCCTGCCCGCCCCTATGAGAGCCCTGGGCCGCCCCGACTGCCTCCTGCCTCCTCTCCCCTCCATCCAGGACCACAGGACTGGGAGCTCCTCGGGGAAATAACGTGGGAGACAAAGTCCTTTAAAATCGCCAGCCTGTTGCGTTAACCCGCCAGGAGAGAGTGCTCACAGGCTGTTTCCTCCCAGGCAAGCGTCACTTCACTGTGACCCTCTCTTCTCACTCAGCGCCTCTGCGAGCCGCTCCGGGCCGCTGTCCCCGGGGCCGCTGCCCGCCGCGGAGTGCGGACGAGCAGAGTTGGCCGTGCGGCTGGCCGGCCTTCGGGTGGGGCCAGCAGCCAGTGAGCGCGTAGTCCCGTGTTCCGCAGTGATCGGTGACAGGAGAGGGGCCAGGAGGACAGTGTGCGGAGGGGAGGGTGGTGTATGTGGGTGCTCGGGGGCTCTTCAGGAAGGGAGGGGCTCTGGAGAGGGTTCCAGGCAGAGGGTCAGGCCCTGAGGCGGGCGGCCCTTGTGAGAGCAGCGTCAGGGCGCCGGCTGGGACTTTCGGGGACAGGAAGTGGCGCCCAGAGCCCCCGGCCACCGCAGCAGCTTCGGGTGTTCTCTGAGCAGAGGAGGGACCCCTGGTCAGGGCTCCCAGGCAGCCTGGCCGGGGCAGAGTGGAGGGCGCTGTCCGGGGCGGTGACGCCGCGTGGGCACTGCCAACTCGAGGAACGCTGCGGAATGAAACTCTGAAGAGCCCGGGCGCACGCGCTCGCCCGGAAAGGGCCGGATGGGAAAGACTTGGGCTTTCAGGCGGACGGCCCCTGACGGAGGCGTGTTCAATCTTCAGGCAGCCACTGCCGGTACCCACATGAAGGGCCAAGGCTGTGTCCCAATAAAACTTCATTTACAAACACAGTCAGTGGGCCAGAGAGCCTTTAGACCACTGACGGTAAGAATGGTGTACCCAGCATGCACTGTGACCGGCCCTGGCAGTCCTGCAGGGCGGTGTCGCATGCACTGTGACCACGGTCCTGCAGGGCGGTGTCGCGCTCACTGTGACTGTCCCTGGCACGGTCCTGCAGGGCGGTGTCGCACACACTGTGACCCTCCCTGGCACGGTCCTGCAGGGCGGTGTCGCACACACTGTGACTGTCCCTGGCACGGTCCTGCAGGGCGGTGTCGCACACACTGTGACTGTCCCTGGCACGGTCCTGCAGGGCGGTGTCGCACACACTGTGACTGTCCCTGGCACGGTCCTGCAGGGCGGTGTCGCACACACTGTGACTGTCCCTGGCACGGTCCTGCAGGGCGGTGTCGCACACACTGTGACCGTCCCAGGCACGGTCCTGCAGGCGTGCTGCCCTCGTGTTCTCCAGGTGGGGCGTGCGGCTGTGGCTCCGGTGCCTCCCGGTACTGAGGGTCCCCCACAACCTCTGACAGCCGAGCATCAGGTTAGGGCTCAGGCCAGACTCGCGGCCCGGCGGGAGGAGTTACCTCACGTCCTGTCTTTCAGCTTCATGAACAGACGTGTCGTCTCCACCAACCCCTACCTCGGGGGCACCCCCAACGGCTATGCCCACCCCAGCGGGACGGCGCTGCACTACGACGACGCCCCCTGTGTGAACGGCTCGGTGAGTGCGCAGCCCCAGGGAGGGTCGCTGTCGGACATGGGCTGCGGCAGGACCCCTGGCTCCGCCCAACGTCGTGACGGCTCCATCCCATCGCCCGTCCTGTTTCTGACTAGCGGTCCCTCTTAATCTGCATGTGGACACTAGGCATTTGGCACCGTAGGCAGTTTCTCCTGCAGTGTTCCACGTCACCGTCAGTAGGCTCAACACTGAGGAGAACGTGTTAGAGTGCAAGCCTTGGGGGAGTCACACTGGGGTGACCGTCAGGTACCAGGGAGTTGTCATTTCCCGGGGGGTACAAGCTGAGCAAGCTCCATAGAAGGCAAATTCTATGGGAGGGAGGGAGGGAGGAGAGAGGGAGGGAGGGAGGGAGGGAGGGAGAGAAGGTGGCAGAGAGGGAGGGAGACAGGGAGGGAGGGAGGGAGGCAGGGAAGGAAGCAGGGAGGGAGGGAGACAGGGAGGGAAGGAGGGAGGGAGGCAGGCAGGGAGGCAGGGAGGGAGGGAGGGAGGGAGGGAGGGAAGGAAGCAGGGAGGGAGGGAGACAGGGAGGGAAGGAGGCAGGGAGGCAGGGAGGGAGGGAGGGAGGGAGGGAGGCAGGGAAGGAGGCAGGGAGGCAGGGAGGAAAGGAGGCAGGGAGGGAGAGAGACAGGGAGGGAGAGAGACAGGGAGGGAGGGAGGGAGGCAGGGAGGGAAGGAGGGAGGCAGGGAAGGAGGGAGGGAGGGAGGCAGGGAGGCAGGGAGGGAAGGAGGCAGGGAGGGAGAGAGACTGGGAGGGAGGGAGGCAGGGAGGGAGAGAGACAGGGAAGGAGGGAGGCAGGGAAGGAGGGAGGGAGGGAGGCAGGGAGGCAGGGAAGGAGGGAGGGAGGGAGGCAGGGAGGCAGGCAGGGAAGGAGGGAAGGGGAGGAAATGTTGCCATAGACGCTGGCCATGCTGCAGGCTCAGGCCCTCTCCCCCGGGGCCTTGGGGAGCAGGCCGGTGCCTGCTGCTGAGCAGGTGCTGTGTGGCTGAGGGGCTTTTCGAGGCCTCGTCAGTGTTGTCTCTCACGTGTAAGGAGCAGAACTCTTCAATAAGCGTTGGTTGGCGTGTCCGCACATTACTCCCGTTTATGGACACCCGGGCCGGCTCTGTGCCGTCCTGCCACTTGTCTCCAGTCCTGAGCGGGTCCGTTGGCACCGTGTGAGCGTGGGCCTTAGAGGCGGGCACAGGGTGTGTATGGATATTTTTCAGCCCTGCCGGGACCTGAGATTTTTTCTTACCCACTCATTTCTCAGTATTTGAAGGGTGTTATCTCAGCTCCCTGCTACCCATCCCCATCAAACCCACATCGGCTGAGGCCGGACCCGGAGCCCACTGCCTTCCTAGGGCAGGGCGGGGTCAAGGACGCCAGCACTCAGGAGCACAGCAGGTCCTGGGGTTCCGTGGGCGGTCCGCTCCTACGGCGACGTAACGCGATTTTCGCCGTCAGTCGGAACCCACCTCCATGAGCTCCTGTGTCACTCACATGGCGCACAGACAGCAGTAATGACGTGACACAGTAAAGAAATTAAAAGAGAGAGAACAGTTCCTGACCTTTACCTGTGGCAAATAAATAACAAAAAACATAAAGCGCCTACGTACAGACGTCGAGATGACGGAACTTTTTTATAAATAAATGGGAGATGGCGACGTGACCACGAAACGACATATGTCGAGTCCGCCGTGACCCGAGGACTGCCTGTATAAGCAACTAAAAATCGGGTTACGAGCCATGGCCCTTCTCCCTCAGCCCCTCCCCCATCGGGCTGCTGGGACCCTGCCCAGCAGTCTGTCCCCGAGCAGTCTGTCCCTCCTTACTGGATTCTCACATATCTCCCCCCTTCCTCCCCCAGTCCCCTGTCACCCCTCCCTCCCTTCCTGTCATCTTCCCTCCCTCCCCCCCTTCCCATCCTCTGTGTCCAGCTCTGTGCTGGGCTGAGCACTAAACAGATGAGATGCTGCCGTTGTCCTTAAAGGGCCTCCAGGCCAGTGGGTGAGAAAGGGGTGGAGTGGGGACCTGGGCCGGGCAGGGCCTGTTCAAGGGCAGATGGAGGTGAATACTAGGGTCCGTGGTGGTCATGGGTGAGGGTGTGAGGGAGCCTCTCGGACACCCCAGCGGGGCTGCAGGGTCCACTGGCTGGGGTCCTGCCTGAGGCTGGCGGGGGGAGGGTCCAAGGGGGGAGCCACGTCCTGTCCCACAGTGAGAAAGCATCGTGTCCAGCCAGTCTCCTCCTCCATCCCATTCCCGCCACCACCTTTACTCCCGTGCCAGCAGCCGGCACCCCGGGGAGAGGCTGTGCGACCCACCACCTGGGAAAGCCCCGGGCAGCCCCTGCGGAGCAGCTGCGGGGCCGGGGGGGGGGCGGGGGGCGGTCCTGAGCCTGGTCCAGGTCACCGCGTTTTCAAGGTGGGCCCTGCTCTCTGCTGCACGCGCTCGGGCAGCCACCATTCTCTTCTGACAGCGCCTGGGCCCTGTCCGCACCACCCCCACCCCAGAGGGTGAGCGGTCTGTGCCTCCAGCCCTGGTCTCAGGCAGCTGTTGAGAAAGGAAACCCACACCTCCTCTAAGTCTCTCTCCAAGGCCCTTCCCCCTTCCCAGCCCACACCTTCCACTGGGCGTGAGGGTGAGGAGGTGGGGAACCACAGGCACCCCCCAGCCTGTCCCAGTGTCCTGGTCGAGGTGCGCTCAGGCCCGCAGGGACGAGGTTGCTCCAGGGCACCCGCAGCCCCTCCCTCTGGGCACCTGCTCTCCGAGGATGTTCGGGAGGCTGTGCGGGAGGCTGTGCGGGAGGCATCGTCCTGGGCCCCTGTGGGCAGGAGCTGGACCGTCCCCTGCGCAGTCCTGGCGCTGGGGCTCTCCACCGACGTCCCGGCAGCGCCCTGCCCGGCCCCCTGCGCGCTGGGCCCTGGGACCAGCCGGCTCCGGGGAGGGCTGCTCTCCTCTTTATCAAGTTCGCACTTTTGACCCCAAACCGCGCTTGTCAGCGGTTCATTTTCAGTAACTCTCAGCCATTCGGGGTCCCCTGGGGCCCAGCGCAGGCGTTCGTGAGTCTCAGGAAGGGTCTCTGACGCACACGCACACGGGGAGCACACCCACTTTTAACCTAGAAACTTGTGTGAGTTTCTAAGTCTCCGTGTGACTCAGTCCCTTGGTATTTTAGGAAGATACAGTCTAGTCTAGACCCCGTAATAGCCCCGGACACATGCGCGCCTGTCGTTGTGAGGCGCTCACGTCCGCGTTTATCTGCACGTCCCCCTATTTTTAGCTCGTAGCTGGGTCCCAGCATCACCAAAATAGACGCGCTGCAGCGCCGGGAGGAGGGAGAACACGCGTGCTGCGAGGTCTGGGCCTTCTCCTGTCTTTATAACACAGGCTGTCACTCCCGCTGGCCGGCGGAAGCGGGAAGGGCCGTAGCCGGTGGAATGAGCGCCATCCAGGAGCTAACTTCCTCCCTTTCTGGAAATGCAGAGCGGTTCCCGGAGACCTTAAAGCTTAAAGGCTCCGCGAGGTGCCGAGTTCTGGGATGAATGCATCTTCGGTGTCCCTGTTCCCCGATGGCCGGAGCGATCTCAGTCCTTTGGGGAGAGGTTTGGGTCACCATAGCGCCATTCGTCAGTTCCCCTGGGAAGCGCCTGTTTTCTGTGATGATTGGATCCCTTTTCAAGGCTGTTGTGGTCGCGGCACTTTAATCAGCCCGGCGAGTGGGGGCAGGGTGCAGGCGGACAGCCCCTTAAACCGTCCCGTCCCCGATGCACTGGCTCCGGGTCCTGAAGACTGCCCCTCGGTTACCCCGGGGGCGGGGCGGGGCACAGAGGCAGCACCTGTGAGCTCTGCCTCCCTTTCCTCCTGCTTCCTGAGGTCCCGTGAGAGCCAGAGGGGGCGGGATCTGTAAAGCACTCGGACAGGCTAGAACCCCGCGATCCCCGTACAGTAAACGCAGAGCCCACACCCCAGCCCCAGCCCCGTGTCCCCATCCACATTCCTTCCCCGCAGGCATGTGGCTCTGCTTTTTGAATCTGGGGACTCCCGAAATCTAAAGAAATCTAAAGAAATGTCAAATCAGCGCCCTTTTTTTTCTGCTTTACCGGACAGAACAAAAACGTCCTAAGCCAACGACTCTGGGGCGGTTTAAGGAAAGGAGCAGGCTGTCCTTAAGTCCCAGAAGCTGGGCAGGTCTCGCGGATCAGCTCGCCTGCAGAACGTGTGCTTCGTAGCCGCGGGCACGGGGTGTGGGTGCTGACACCGTGCTAACGCCGTGTCCCGTGCTAACGCTGCGTCCGTGCTACACCGTGTCCCATGCTAACACCGTGTCCTGCGCTAACACCACGTCCCGCACTAACGCCGCGTCCGTGCTACACCATGTCCCATGCTAACGCCGTGTCCCGCGCTAATGCTGCATCCGTACTACACCGTGTCCCATGCTAACGCCGTGTCCCGCGCTAATGCTGCATCCGTACTACACCATGTCCCATGCTAACACCGTGTCCCGTGCTAACGCTGCATCCGTACTACACCGTGTCCCATGCTAACGCCGTGTCCCGCGCTAACGCCGCGTCCGCGCTAACGTCTGCTCTGCTTGTGGCCGAGGCACTAACCGCGCAGCTGTGTGTGTTGCAGTGGGACCCCGACGGAGGCCCGGGAGGAGCGGCGCTGTACGATAACGCGGCCCTGTACGATAACTTGCCGTCGCCGGAAATCTTTGCGCGCTACCCGCCTGCTGACAGGAAGGCTGCTAGGCCGCCTGCCGACACCCTGCCCTGTAACCATTACAAGCAGCCCACGTCCTGCGGGCTGCCTTCCGCCCCGTCTGTCACTAACACCTCTTCTGTGGGGAGGGCGTCTCTTGGGCTCGGCTCCCAGGTACAGCATCGCGTTCTCTCCTCCTCTAGAACCCTCTCTAGTCACAGCCCTCCTGCCGGGTCTGGCCACGGTGCCCACTTGTAGTAAGCGAGACCACCTGGGGAAAGCAGGCTGCAGGGGGGCTGCCTTCGTATCCCCACTTCTCCCCGCCCTCCCCCCCCCGCCCCGCCCCAGTCCCTGCACACCTGGCCCTTTCCGGTCCTGGGACATTCCCCGGGGAATTTTGCTAAGGCAGAGCTTTAAGAAAGCACAGGGACCGTAAAGCTTTGCAGAAGATTCTTGGGCTGCACGTGTTTTAATGTTTCCATTAAACCTCGGCGCAGGTGGACCCCTGGTCCTTGCACGGGAGGTAGGCCCGTTCAGGACACCGCGGTGTTTTTCCCAAGTGGGTGTAAAAGGGCGCTCCCTGAAACCACGTAGATGGAAAGGATTTGGGAGCATCAGTGACTAAATGGTCAGTACATAGCCTTTTCGTCAGACTGTGTCCCACCTCTCCCTGCAGCAAACGGTAACATTTCACTATAGATACTGATGTGTTTTCATGCTTTTTCGGCCTGAGACTTTTACACTTGGCACACAGCCCTGCGCCCCTGTGTGCGAGCGCTCCCCAGAGCAGATGGGCACGGGAGAGGTGGCTCCTTTGCCCCGTGTGGGGGGAATCTTTACAGAGTGATGAGCGCCAGGGAAGCCATTAGATTTCAGATCGGGATGGCCCTCAGAAGTCCTCCCAGCCGAGGTTCTCGCCAGAATCACGGCGCAGCTTTTGTTTGCTTCTGATTTAAAAAAAAATAATAATTTTTTATTGATTTTCAGAGAGAAAGATAGAGGGAGGGAGAAACATTGATTGGTTGCCCCCTGCATGCCCCCTACTGGGGATCGGGCCCACAGCCTGGGCATGTGCCCTGACCGGGAATCAATTCAGTGACCTCTTGGTTCATGGGTCAGCACTCAACCACTGAGCCACACCAGCCGGCTGTTTGCTTCTCATTTTTTTAAAAAAATATATTTTATTGATTTGTTACAGAGAGAAAGGAAGAGGGGTAGAGAGTTAGAAACATCGATGAGAGAGAAACATCAATCAGCTGCCTCTTGCACACCTCCTACTGGGGATGTGCCCGCAACCAAGGTATATGCCCTTGACTGGAATGAAACCTGGGACCCTTCAGTCCGCAGGCCGACGCTCTATCCACTGAGCCAGACCGGTCAGGGCTGCTTCTCATTTTTGATGACAGTTGCTCAGAGTCTGTCCAGTGAGCCTGAAGGCCGGACGCGGGAGCCAGTGGCTCTGGCCTCGTTGATTATGGCGGTCCGACGTCCGGTGGTTACTAAGTGGGGGCTCAGGGGTCGTGGCTCACTCAGCAGCTGAGTGACGGAGCTGAATTTAGGCCCCGGCCCACGGCACGGAGGCTGGGCATGACCTCGGAGTGTGGGCCTGGACACCCACAGCTCACCCTCCCGCCAGCTGCACTCACTGCACACAGAACCGTCCATCGCTGAGTAACATACACTTGCTGGCCTGCAGCCATCCAAGAAGAAGCGATGCTATGGGGTTTTTAAAACCTGTGGCTGGTCAAATGCAGTTTAAGCTGTTTCTACGTCACGCGTTTCTCCCTTCCTGAGACCCTGCCAATGAAAAGCGTGGTTATTTGCCCCCGTGGGGTGTCAGTCCCCATGGAGCGCTGGCAGAGAAACCAGCTGCAGTGGCCTGCCCCCCCAGGGAGCCCCCTAAGGAGGCCGCTCCTCGTCCACGCACAGGCTCCCAGCGCCTCAGCACAGCTGCCCGCCCCCCCCCCCCCCCCAGTCCCCCCGTGCCCACCTCTCCATCGCAGCTCTCGGCGCACATGTCGCGGCTGCTTTTCTGCCGAGGGCGTCCTGCGCCCTCACACTGAAACGCAGCCTCCGGGGCACCCCAGCTCCCAGGGTTTGGAAGCCGAGTTGTCTCCTGCCTCCCTGAGCGTTTCTGTGGGTGCCAGATGCTGCCGACAGGGTGGCAGAGGGGAACAGTGCCCCGCCAGACAAGCACCAGTGTTTCCAGTTGTTCGTTTTAAGTTTCTCTGTTTGTTCCCACAGCTGAAGAGTAAAAAGCCCCCGCTCGCGTCCAGCGGGGCTGCGGGGAGAGGCAAGACCCTGAGCAGCCAGCCCAAGAAGGCCGAGCCGGCCGCCGGCGTGAGGCGCACGCCTTCCAGTGAGTGCACGCCCCTCGTCCGTGGTCGCGGGCACCTCTGCAGCTGTAGAGCGGGGCTGGGGTGGCGGGGGGGGGGACCCGTGGAGAGATGGGCCTGTAGCCGCATCACCCTTCCCCAGCTGCCCGACGGGAGGGTGGCGCCAGCCTCTGACCCGGCCTGGGACCTCTGTGCACCAGCAAAGGCCATTTCAGTGGAGGCACCTGACCTGTTGGTGACTCAGCGACTTTGGTGGAGTCACGTGAACCCTCCTAGCGGGGCTTCCACGTGCTGGGTGTGGACGAGCAGCTACGTGGTTTCCGTGGTGAAATGGCCCACGGCCTCAGAGCCCTAGAGAGGACGGGTTTGGAAGGAGTCCGCGTGGCAGGGAAGACAGTCCGCGTGGCCCACGCAGACGCTTGTCCCTTTCTCCTGCCTGGCCCTCCGCCGCCCACAGGCAGGTGCTGTCATCTGCCCCCGGTCCACGTGCGGGAATGACCTCTGAGCGATGCACGCTCCCCGGGCTCACGGCCGTGAGTGACAGCCACAGTGAGTGCCAGGCTGCAGAGCTGGCAGAGATGCCCGCCGGGCACGGCACCTGCCTTTCTCCAGGGCCACACTGTCACCATGTATGTGTGTGCGGCTGCGGCTGCGATGATAGGACAGAGTAGTTGTTGCCAAGGTGCCTGAGCCGGACCGAGGGTCACACCGCAGACGCAGGAGGCCGGGCCGCAGCACAGGCCGCAGTCCCGGAGCGCCAGGGGCCTGGCCGGCAGGGAGGGTTCCAGGGGAGGGAGTGTCCGTGTTTTCTGACTCAGGCCCCGGGAAGCTGGCAGACCAGGCCTCGGCTCCAGCTAGTGCCCTGTACGTGCCACGTGCACTGCGAGGGATCTCAGAGTCATGGGGTACGTGGCAGGTGGAGGGTGCGGGGGGCGTACACGCGCACCAGCCTCCGAGCTGCTCAGCAAAGCAGGCTGCTCCTGCCCGGGACCCGGGACACGGGACACGGGTGTTCTTCACGGGAGTCACCCCCATAGCAGGCAGGTGGGGAGCCAGCTGGGCCAAGCCTGCTCCTTATAGTTTGTGGAATGTGCTGACCTTTGACCTCCTCTCGCAAACCTTACTTCCCTAATGCAGGGGGTGCCTACAGTCACTCAAAATGCTGCTGGTGTTCCTGTGGGGAGGGTGGGGTGTGGGGAGGGCACGCTGATTGCATTTGCTGGGGGTTGATGCCTCTGTGTTTATGAGGCGTCTGGAGGGAATTCTCATTAGCTGTGGTGACATCTAATGGTGACGAATGAGAACAACAACAGCTTTCCGTGTCTTGCTGCACCCAGCCGGTTCACTGTGGACCGGGGATGGGGGATGAGGGGGTTGAAGAAGCACCTCAGTTTGGAAATCAGAGACTGGGGTTTGAGCTTGGCTCTGTCTGCCCAGCCTGCCCTGGCCCCGAGCCCCGGACAGCAGTGCTCCTGTGCCAGCTGGGTGGTTCGGCCCCTTTGCCACCCGTCATGTCCTCTGCGTGTGCGTGTTGAGGGGGAGGGATGGCCTTGTGTGCCGCCATCGGGTGGCACTTCACTGCCGTCCCTGTGGCTGCGGCGCAGCGCTGTGCACGCCCACAGGGGTGGGGTGCTGGCCCGGCTCCCCGTTGACGGGTGGACAGGGCTCGGCGGACTCTGTTGTCGCTGACAGTGACGAGAGCTGCCGGGGCGCGTCCACCTTGTCCCAGGCATTTGAGAGACGGGCTTTAGCTACAAAAACCAAATTAATAAAGCCGCCCACAAGCGAGGCCTGGGCATCGGCTTTAGAGCGGGTGAAGCTGCGGCCCGGAGGCTTCGTGGCCCCTCGTGCCCACCGCCCGCGTCATGGCCATCGCTCCGCCCTCCACGTCTCTGTGGCGCCCCTCCTCGTCCAGGAGGTCGCCGGGCAGACACGCGCGGGGCACGTGGGGAGAGGAGGAGGGGCCGAGCTGGTCCCCTGAGCAGCAGCCAGGCCTGGCGGTGAGACGCCAGAGCAGTGGGAGGACAGTGGGATCTCCGAACACGGGGGCCCCGGGTCCGTCTCGTTTGCTTCATCGCCTCTTCCTCTCTCCAGCGTATTTTCAAAGGGAGCTTCCCTAAGTCACTGTTACAAATATTAACTGAGCCCACATCGAACCCTGTGGCTGTCCCCGTGCCGCAGATGAGGAGACGGAGGCACAGGGCGACGGAGGGCTTCGTTCAGGGTCACACAGCTCAGGGGACACGCTGGGACCCGGGCCTAACAGGCAGGCTCCAGACCCCCTGTGGTGCCACGTCCCTTTCTCATCGGCCGTGGTCACCCACCGATGTCACCGCGTGTTCAGTCCGTGCCGGCTGCGTCTCGGTGCAGGGCACGTAGCTGTCGTCGGGTCAGCAAAGCGCTGGGCAGGGCTGTAGCCAGCGGTGACGGGCTGGGAGGAAGCTTGGAATCTGCGGGGAGCTAGCCGCAGCCAGGACGGCGTGTGACGCTGACGGCCTCCTCGCTGCAGACGCGGGATGTGCATTGCGGGCGAGGTGCCGGCCTGCAGGGAAGAGAATTAGAGGGATTTCCTGATGCTCTATTTTCATTCAGAACATTGTTCCCGAGAATCCTGGATAATCAGCTGGTTCAGACCGGCCCGTTCTCTTCTGTGGAATTCCAGGGAGCCAGCTCTGAGTATACCGAGCGAGGACGAGGGGCAGGTGCCCAGGAGCGGCTCTGGGAAGTTCCCTCGTGCCTGCAGGCTAACTGCTCTCCCACTGCTCGGGTTTCAGATGCCGACCAGTACAGATACGGCAAGAACAGGGTGGAAGCAGACGCCAGGCGGCTGCAGAGCCAGGAAGAGGAGCTGCTGCGGCGGAAGGAAGCCCTGCGGACCAGGCTGGCTCAGCTCCGGAAAGAAAGGAGGGACCTGCGGGCCGCCATCGAGGCGAACGCTGGTAGGAGGGCGCCGTCTGTGAGGGTCTGCGTTCCTCTGTCTGTGCAGGGCCTCACTCATCAGCTTGCGGCTCAGATTCGGCATGCGTCCCACACTGCTTCTCGGGGGTCTGGAAGCATTGCCAGTTAGCCCAGGGCAGGTGCCCGGGTGCGGGAGTCTGGGACAGGCGGGAGGGGATGGGTGCCCGGGTGCGGGAGTTTGGGACAGGCGGGAGGGGATGGGTGCCCGGGTGCGGGAGTCCCAGGACAGGCAGGAGGGACAGGTGCTCAGGTGCGGGAGTCCTGGGACAGGCAGGGGAGAACAGGTGCTCAGGTGCGGGAGTCCCGGGACAGGCAGGGGGGACAGGTGCCGGGTGCGGGAAGGCAGGAGGGACAGGTGCCGGGTGCGGGAGTCCCGGGTCAGGCAGGAGAGGACAGGTGCCCGGGTGCGGGAGTCCCGGGACAGGCAGGAGAGGACAGCACCCCAGAGGAGGGCCCGCTGAGAGCAGGGCAGTGTGAGCTATTGGAAGGGCTGGGGTGAGGCCAGGTCAGGGGAAAGCCACAGAGCGGAGCTGAGTAAAGGCAGCCCTGGGAGCGAGGCACGGCCGCTGTGCTGGGCCAGGCTGGCTTGTGCATGCTGGCAGAAGTGGGCACGGGGCCTGGGGAGGGACGGGACTGCGGACACACAGGCCTCGGCTCCAGGCTGCTCTCACCGGGGCAGCTCTGACCCGTGTCTCCGTGTGGCTGGCCCAGCACGGGAGGGGGGAGGGGGCAGAGAGCCAGGAGGCCGGGGAGACGCCTGCATCCAGGTAGCTCAGTGTGGGGGGGGGGGGGGGGGCTGGCACACGGGTCACAGATCTGGGCCTTTCCTGGCTGCCTCCATGACTTGCATGAAAGTGCTCTTGCAGCTCAAAGACTGGGAGCGGGTGCTGGCTGAGCGGGTCCGAGGTCACTCCTAGGAGGAGGTGTGCGGCTGCCGGGCCGAGTGCAGGGCCAGCCAGAGGGCTGGGTGGGAGCGGAGGGTGCCGACGCAGAAGGTTAGACCAGCTTCTGGACTCCAAGAAGAGTCCCACGTGCTGGGCACCAGACCAGGGCTGCATACCCGGGTTGCCCGGTTTCCTTAGCTGTCCCGTGAGCACAGTGCCAGCCCTCCTGTGCCACTGCCACACGTTTCAGTAACATGAAACACGTGTGCCGGGAGAAACGCATGCCCTGCTCTGTGGAGGAGTGAGCGTGTTTGACGGGGGCCGGAGGGCTCGGGAGGCGGTGGCAGAGGAATCAGAACAGTCAGGGAAGCCTGCAGCTCCAGGTCCACGTGACGTGAGCACGTGAGGCCCACTGGGGACCGCAGGCCGCCTGCTCCCGCCGCTCTCCCAGCTGCAGCCCAGGCAGGTGGGGAGTGGGCCTGGCTCCTCTAAGGGCTGATGTGAGTGTCACAGGAGGGACCCAGGTCTGGAGCCTGCCCCGTCTCCCAGCCCCGCGCCGAGTGTCTGCCGGGTCCCTGCGGGCGAGCCTCACGTGTGTGCGCTCCAGGCAGGAAGGCGCAGCTGGCCCTGGAGGAGAAGCTGAAGGCGCTGGAGGAGGAGTGCCGGCGGAAGGAGGCGGAGCGCGTCAGCCTGGAGCTGGAGCTCACCGAGGTCACGGAGAGCCTCCGCAAGGCGCTGGCCGGCGGCGTCACCCTGGGGCTGGCCATCGAGCCCCGCTCGGGGACCTCGAGTCCACAGGTACCGTCCCCCGCGCCCCCGAGCACCGCACACACGGCGCCCCCAGAAAACGCCCCCGTTCCTCTACAGAGGCCGCCCCGCCCAGCCTCACTCAGCACAGCAGACAGCAGCGCCATCAGCTCAGACACTTCATTTACTTGTAACCCTCACCTGAGCATCTTTTTCCCCTTAATTTCTTTTTGTTTTGTTGTGTTTTTTGTTTTTTTTTGAGAGAGAGGGAAGGGAAGGGGAGGGAGGCGGGAGAGAGAGAGAGAGAGAGAAACATCGATTTGCATTGAGCCTGCAACCGAGGTATGAGCCCTTGACCAGTCAAACCCGGAACCCTTCAGTCCACAGGCCGACGCTCTGTCCACTGAGCCAAACTGGCCAGGGCTTGGTCTTTTTCACAGCCCGGAATCCTGGGCCTGCTCTGCCCGGCTCCTCCCGTGAGCTGGCCGCGTGGGGTTCCCCGCGCTCCTGCTGCGGCTGCCACCACGGCTCTGCTGTCGGGGCTGCGGGAGGAGGGTGCCTGGGGACTGCTAGAGGCGCGTGCTGGGCTGGAGGCACCACGGGGATGCAGGGGACACAGACTGGGCCCCTCCCCACTTCCCAGCATGACCAGCCGGTTGGAGCGTCCCTCTGAGCCCGTCTGTCTGTCTGAGAAACAGGCATTGGAAAGGTGCCCTTAGAACAGGGCAGGGACCGTGTATATACACTGTGTCCTTATGCTTGTCGTCGTCCCAAACCCTGCTTTTCCTTGTTCCTGCCGGAAAGCAGCGAGGCCGCAGGCGCGCCTCACACGTCTCTCTCAGTCCCCAGTGCTCAGGCCCCGGACTCTGGAGAACTCGCCGCTGTCCAGCTGCGAGACCAGTGACGCCGAGGGCCCCGTGCCCGTGAACAGCGCCGCTGTCCTGAGGAAGAGCCAGCCAGCCGGCAGCTCTCCCTGCCGGGGGCACGTGCTTCGCAAGGCCAAGGTCAGTCCCCCGTGCGCGTGGGGGATACCTGCTCACCAGCCTGCCGGGCTCGGACATTGCGGCTTCAGCGTCGTGTGGGCGGGAGGGGCAGAGGGCCAGGCGTGTCCTGTCCAGTCCCACAGCCTCCCACTAAACCCACATGGTCTCCAGTCCCTCCACCGCCGCCTGTCAGCTGGAGTGGAGGTGCCGCAGGACCTTCCGATGGGTCAGCCTCTCTTGGTGCTGCGAAGCCTAAAGCCCCAGAGAAACGTAGAAACGATGTCTAGTTCATCAGAGCAAGCGGCTCTGCACGCGCTGGCTGAAAGCGTGCCCCGCGGAAAAGCCACGCCGGTACCTCGCGGCTCCTGCCCGTCCCGGCGCGGAGATAGCCACACCGGTACCACGGCTCCTGCCCGTCCAGGCGTGGCGGCAGCACACTGGTACCGCGGCTCCTGCCCGTCCAGGCGCGGAGGCAGCCACACCGGTACCGCGGCTCCTGCCCGTCCAGGCGCGGAGATAGCCACACCGGTACCCGCGGCTCCTGCCCGTCCAGGCGCGGAGGCAGCCACACCGGTACCGCGGCTCCTGCCCGTCCAGGCGCGGAGGCAGCCACGCCGGTACCGTGGCTCCTGCCCGTCCAGGCGCAGAGATAGCCACACTGGTACCGCGGCTCCTGCCCGTCCAGGCGCAGAGATAGCCACACTGGTACCGCGGCTCCTGCCCGTCCAGGCGCGGAGGCAGCCACACCGGTACCGCGGCTCCTGCCCGTCCAGGCGCAGAGATAGCCACACCGGTACCGCGGCTCCTGCCCGTCCAGGCGCGGAGGCAGCCACACCGGTACCGCGGCTCCTGCCCGTCCAGGCACAGAGGCAGCCACACCGGTACCGCGGCTCCTGCCCGTCCAGGCGCGGAGGCAGCCACACCGGTACCGCGGCTCCTGCCCGTCCAGGCGCAGAGATAGCCACACTGGTACCGCGGCTCCTGCCCGTCCAGGCGCGGAGGCAGCCACACCGGTACCGCGGCTCCTGCCCGTCCAGGCGCGGAGGCAGCCACGCCGGTACCGTGGCTCCTGCCCGTCCAGGCGCGGAGGCAGCCACGCCGGTACCGTGGCTCCTGCCCGTCCAGGCGCGGAGGCAGCCACGCCGGTACCGCGGCTCGTGCCCGTCCAGGCGCAGAGGCCAGGCGCCTCCTTCGCACCTCGGGCCTCGGGCTGTTCTCTGCTCTGCCCTCCGCAGCTCGGAGGCGGCCCCAGGCTGCTAGCTCCTTGCTTTCCGCATGGTGGTCTGGTGTCCAGTCAGGCAAGTGTTAGCCGCTCATGGCACGGGGGTGTTCACGGGAGGGTTCGGCGACCCGCACTCAGGAGACTGAAGGCCGTGCCCTTGATGGAGGCAGGCTGGTGACTGAGGGAAGGAGAGCCCCTGTGCACCTCCCCGGACGGTCTCAGCCGCGGTCCCCAGGCTGTGCCTGAGAGGGGTTTGGACCTGCGCCCCCATTCAGGCCCCCTGTTTGCAGACGAGAACGCAGTGACAGCATTGGTTACCGGGTCTTCACTGCCCAGGAAACCAGCGCTACGTTGTGTGCGTGCGGCCTCCGGAGGGCTGCTCTCGGCTGTGCCCTCGGCATCGGGGGTCTGGGCAGCTCGGCTCCTGCCACTTCCTCACGGCGGACGTCACCCGAGTGATGGCGGCGTGGCCCGGGCCGGCGAGCACCGAGGACGCGGCCTCCCGTGGAGAGTGCGCTGAGCAGGGTTTGCGGGGTTCCCAAGAACGTGACGAGGGGCCCCCAGCGGCAGGAAGGGGTGGCAGCATGGCCTCTCGGCCCTGGGACAGTAACCCACTTGTAGGTGCCTCGCACGTGTGGTCTCATCTGCCCGCTGGCCTTTTCCGAGGACGAGAGCGGTCTGACCACGTGGGCTCGCGAGTGTTACCCGGGCAGTGCTCCTGGGGAGCCCCAGTTCCTGCTGAGGGCAGCTGAGCAGGAGAGCGCGCATGCCTCCGCAAGTCAGGGGCGCTCAGGCCCCCGCCAGCGGTCTCCTAGCCAAGGAAGGCTCCAGAGTGGCCACGACGTCCACCTGCAGGCCCAGCACTTCCCGCTCGGCCTGGGAAAGCTGTGAGCTCCAGTGGGTGGCTGTGAGCCCCAGCTGCTGTGAGCCCCGGTGGGCGGCTGTGAGCCTCGGCGGCTGTGAGCCCCGGTGGGCGGCTGTGAGCCTCGGCAGCTGTGAGCCCCGGCGGGCGGCTGTGAGCCCCGGCAGCTGTGAGCCCCGGCGGGCGGCTGTGAGCCTCGGCGGCTGTGAGCCCCAGTGGGCAGCTGTGAGCCCCGGTGGGCGGCTGTGAGCCCCGGCGGGCGGCTGTGAGCCCCGGCGGGCGGCTGTGAGCCCCGGCGGCTGTGAGCCTCGGCGGCTGTGAGCCCCGGCGGGCAGCTGTGAGCCTCGGCGGGCGGCTGTGAGCCCCGGCGGGCGGCTGTGAGCCTCGGCGGCTGTGAGCCCCGGCGGGCGGCTGTGAGCCTCGGCGGCTGTGAGCCCCAGTGGGCGGCTATGAGCCCCGGCGGGCGGCTGTGAGCCCCGGCGGCTGTGAGCCCCGGTGGGCGGCTATGAGCCCCGGCGGGCGGCTGTGAGCCCCGGCGGGCGGCTGTGAGCCCCGGCGGGCGGCTGTGAGCCTCGGCGGCTGTGAGCCCACGCGCGGTGGCGCAGTGGCTGTGGCCACGCTTTCAGAGCCACCACATGTGAGCTGGGTCTGAAGATTCAGCCCGGCTGCCCCAGAGGTCGCACACCCCTGACAGCCACTGGGGCCGGGGTCTCTCCCGCCCTCCTCTGCCGTGACCTGAGCCCTCCACGCCGGCCCTCGGCTGTGCGCCCAGTGGGACCTGTGCCCAGCGTGGAGGCAGCGGCTGAGCCTGGTAGTGAAGCTCCGGCTGTGTGTGTGGATGGCCCCGCAGGGAGCCGGGCAGGGCGCCCTCAGCTGGGGTCCCGGCATGTCCTCCCCACACCCGAGTCTGCACCGCCCAGTGGCCGATGGGGGCTGAGGGGGGCACAGCACGGGCAGGCGGCACCCAGGTCACCCTCCTGCGGCCCGAGGGCCCAGGGGTGCCCGTGGGCGTCTCGGGAGCTCCGTGTGGTGGTTTCTGCCACCATTCCTTACGCTGGGGCTTCTGTTCCAGGAAAGGTGAGGCAGCACCACGGGTCAGGGTCGGCATCGGACCCATGCCCCACGCAGCCACCAAGTACCGGGGGAGGGGGGGTGCCCTGCTCGGGGCCAGGCACGTGGGGGGCCTCCTTGGTCTTCACTGCGGCCCTCAGTCCTGGGTGGGACTCGCGCTGACCGCCTTCCTGGGTCGAGCGGTCATTCTGTGGTGTTTTGAAGACCTGCCATCCTGTCTGCACAGCTGTACCCGACACCTTGCGTGTATGTCATTCTTGCTCTCGCTTCCCCGGCAGGAGTGGGAGCTGAAGAACGGGACGTAGGACAGCGGACGTCACCAGAGGCCGCGGCTCCAGCAGGCCCGCCGTGCCCGACCCCGCGTATTTTTCTACTGTATGACGACGTGCCCTGTAAAGAGATGTGCCTGGACCGCTTGGCTCCCACGTGGTTTGTTCAAGGCGGCAGGGGTGAGAGGTGATGGAAGACCGTCCTCCGCCAGGTGGGGTCACAGCTCCCCCCAGTGCCAGCCAGCCAGCCGCCGCCGGGGTGCTGGGCGGGGACCGGCCGGGCCGCCAGGAGTTTGTCGCCCCCAAGAGCAGCATGCACTAGTCTGTGTCCCCTCCCCCTGCCGCGCCGCCCCCCCCCCCCCGCCCCCACCCGTCCCTGAAGGTGAGGCTGAGGCTGCTGGGAGGCGCTCTCCCGGAGGTGCGGGACGGCAGCTTCGTAGCAGAGCAGCTTTCTAAACGGCTCACACTCCTCCGAGTTGCACTTCTCCCTGGGTTCCCGGGGGCCCTCCCGATGGGGGAGGACTTGACAGCTCTGGAAAGGCTGCGAGGGCTTTGGATGCTTCGCCCTGTGTCCTCCTTCCCAGCACCCCCCCCCCCCGCCCCGCACTGGGCGCCGCGGGCGGCCCATGGAGAGCTGGCAGGCCTCGCGGGCGCACGGCTTCCCTCCTTCCCCAGACGTCGCCGGCGGGGGTGCTGGAAGCGGCAGGCCTAGAGCCACAGACGGAGAGCAGGAGAGGGCCTGCCAGAGCTTCCAGCCCCCCGACTCCCCCCGCCCCCAGCTTGCAAACCCGAGCCACGGCCGCGTCCGGGGACCTGGGCTCGCCCTCCTGGGCACGCGGGCCTCGTGGGGCCTCCTCCCCCCTGTGCCTGCCGCCTGCCTCCGTGGAGTCCCTGGGCGACCCGCTGGGCCGGGGGACAGAGCCGGCCTCCGCACAGCCCCAGGCCTCTCAGCGCTCGCTGGGCCGGGCCCCGTGGTGCTCCTGGCCGGGCTGCGTGGGCTCCGCGGGGGCCCGTCTCGCGTGAGGAGCTGGACGCTGCTTCCCTGGGCTCCTCCGGGGCCCGAGCGCCCGCAAGCCACCTGCCAGGACGGCTGTCGGGCGCGTCGGCCTGGCCTGGCCTGCCCTGCCGACCTCCTCCCTCACAGACGGCACCGGTGGCTCATCCCCCACACTTAGCAGGTGACCCCGGGGAGGGGCCCGGCCTGCTGTGAGCCCCGCCCAGGGAGCGCCAGGGCGCACACGGCTCCCTTCCCGGAGGGAAACGCTCGCTCTCCCGTCGCCTCGCGGCCTCCGGGTCCAGTGGCTTCCAGTCAAGCGTGGCCTCACGTGGCCACTGTGCCTGCAGCCACCTTTGCCCAAGCGAACCACCAGCTCGGACGTGCTGACAGGAGGCCGGCAGGCGGCGCTCTGCCCGCTGCCCGGCGGGTGGGCAGCACCTCGGCCTGTGCATGGGCCCAGGGTCCAGCCTGCAGGCTCCTGGCGGGCACGGGCGGTGTTTGCAAAGCCCGGGTGTTAATCCACTTCCAGAACCATGAGCCTTTAAGGGGGGCGGGGAACTTGTCTGCTGGGGCCTGCAGAGCCGCAGAGACGGGGTGCCCTGAGGGCAAGCTGCTGGCGCCCGTGAGAGCACGTGTCTCCCCGTGTCCCGGATGTGATCAGAAACCCGTGTAAAGCGTTTGCCCCCAAGTAAGTTATTTATTTGTACATGTTCCGCAAGTGTAGTTTCTAACTTATATCTGTACATAGCAGACACCCCAGGCTCCTCGTCCCGTGGGGCGAACCAGGGCCCTTTCACAGATGGTCCTGTTCAGAGTGCGGGCCAGACTCCAGGGTCCTGACGGCATGTGAGGGAGGGCGGGGGGGGGGGAGCGCTGCCCTCATGGTCGCGGCCCCTCCTGCTGGACCTGAGGCCCCATCAGCCTCAGAGCCCCCTCCACGTTTACACATTTATGATGTTTTACTCTCACACCCCCGTGCCCAGAGCACAGTGGTGGTGAGGGGCTGTCAGGTCGCTGACGGTCAGGTGCAGGCCTGGGTCCCCTCTGCCCAGAGTCCCCGGGGCTGGGTGCCGCCCACCCGTGGCTTCAGGACGGCGCCACCACAGGCCGGCGGCTGGGGTGGGACTGTGCCACATGCCGGACTCCTGGGCACGGCCTCCCGCCATCTCTCCCAGCTCTTCTCTCGGGGCGACCCCGGTGACCTCAGATACCATGGCGCAAAGCCAGCCTCGCCCCGACATGAGCGCGCACGCCACCTCCCTGTCCCTGACTCGCTCCTGGCTGTTGCCGAGAACCCAAGCCCTGGGCCCGAAGGCCACGCCCAGCCAGGAGCTGCAGGCTGGCGGTCAGGGCAGCAGCGGGCACGGGCGCAGGTGTCCGCGGGGACAGCGGGACGCGGCGGCCGGGCTGTGGGCACGATGCAGCCGTGTGCGGCCACGCCTTTTCTTTCCAGAAGAAAGAAAACAGGCTGTTTATGCGCCAGGTCATGTGACAGGAGCCCGGGATGGGTGCTGGGTGTCCCACAGGGACTCACTCCTGCCGAGGGCTCAGCAACATGGAGATGCACAGCGCTTGCCTTCCTCTTTTCTAGCTAATTTTTAACAGGAAACTTCATGTCAGATCGCGGCACATTTTTAAAGGGCGATTATTATTATTATTATTATTATTATTATTGTTTGTTCCTGCTGTTACGCTGTCTGGTCGCCCCGTGGCGGGCTGCGTTTGATACTGTGAAATGAACTGAAGATGAACTACCCCCTCCGTGCCCCACACAACACGGTGGCTCGGAGGACGCCACGGGCATGCGCGGCGTGGGCACGGGCACGGCGTGGGCACGGGTGCGCCTGTGAGCGGTTCCACGGGGCCGTCCCCAGCCTCGCCGTGCGGAGCCGGTGCCACCGGGCTTCCGCTTGTCGCCACGGAAGATGCTTCCAAAGCGGATCGCCGATCCTAGTTCCTGGACCAAAGGAGTTTTTCAGAGGACGCTCTTCGTATCTGACTCTCACGGGAAGGGCGTCTCACTTTCACACCAGCCTTTAACTGCAGGTCTTCAGCGGTGACTGACCGACCACGCTCTTCACTGTGAGTCTCCTCCCTCTAAGAATGTAATCCCTCCTCACTGTGCTTTTGAAGGACTGCAGTCCTGTTTAAGATCCCCCGTGAAAGAGGCAGGAGGCGGGAGGCTTTCTTAAACGGACTGGGCAGCGCTGTTGAAATGCCTGTACATAGGTCTCCACCGTTTCTCAGCGTGTTTAATTCGTAAGTGAGCGTTTGATCAGGAGGAACTTGCCCGGAAACATGGGTTCCATTGCCCCTTTTGTAGTCGCCTCACTTGCGTTTCTCTGCTAAGGGACCGTCCTGTCCCCCGCGTAGCCCCGGACGGGCGCCTGTGGCGTGACTCGGTCGTGTGTTGTCAATAAAGCCACTCTTCCAGCCAGGCCTCCGCGTCTTCTTCCCACTGACTTCTACAAAGAGGGGGGAGAGGGAGGGAGGGGGGAGGGAGAGGGAGGAGGGAGGGGAGAGGGAGGGAGGAGAGAGGGGAGAGGGAGGGAGGGGGAGGGAGAGGGAGGGAGGGAGGGGAGAGGGAGGGAGGAGAGAGGGGAGAGGGAGGGAGGGGGGAGGGAGAGGGAGGGAGGGAGGGGAGAGGGAGGGAGGGAGGGGAGAGGGAGGGAGGGAGGGGAGAGGGGGGGAGGGAGGGGAGAGGGGAGAGGGAGGGAGAGGGAGGAGGGAGGGGAGAGGGAGGGAGGAGAGAGGGGAGAGGGAGGGAGGAAGGGAGGGAGGGAGGAGAGAGGGAGGAGGGAGGGGAGAGGGAGGGAGAGGGAGGAGGGAGGGGAGAGGGAGGGAGGGAGAGGGAGGGAGGAGGGAGGGGAGAGGGGAGGGAGAGGGAGGAGGGAGGGGAGAGGGAGGGAGAGAGAGGGGAGAGGGAGGGAGGAAGGGAGGGAGAGGGGGGAGAGGGAGGGAGGGAGGAGAGAGGGAGGGAGAAGGCCGCTAGAGGCGGAGGCCGGAGCGGAGGGTGGGGGTGGGGGGGCAGGCCTCGTGCGCAGCTGGATGGGACGGAGGCTTGTCCCGGAAGAAGGGGTTCTGAGGCCGGCCCGGCTTCTGTTTAGACTGGACGGATGGGATGAGTCCGGAGCACCCAGAGATGTCCCAGCAACACATTGCCCCCCGAGACCCACCTTCCCAGGTCTAGGGCCAGGTGACCCCCTCGCGGTCCCTTCACCCTAACTCTGCCCCCTGAGGTTCAGGCGGGTGCTGGCTGGTCACATCAGGGGTGCCTGTAGGGTCAGTGGACAGCGACGCACTGACATGGGAGGCGAGGCAGCGCTCGGCCCGTTGCTGTTTGGAGGTGGGCACTGTCCCCCGAGGCCATGAAGCTTTAGTAACTGCCCCCCCCCCCCCGCCAGGCTGTGGGACCAGAGCTCCGGGCTTTGCTGTGTAAAACCACGGAGGCGACGGGGCAGTCATGTTGGGGTTACGTGGGGAGCAGGCAGCACGGAGCCTCACCAGCAGAACTCGGGGCAGGAAGCGCAGCTGAGCCACCATTTGTGACGGGCACGTCCCCCATGTCACATGCTGCTCAGTGGCCGTCCTTTCACAGGGAGGAAGCAGTCAGGCACCCAGGGGCGTCTCCCCGGAAGCCCAGGCGGGGCAGCCTTCCTCCCGTGGGCTGGGTGGCCGCCACGTGCCCAGCTGGCCTGTCACTCTGGTGCTCTGACGCTAGGGCTTGGCTGCCCCGCACAGGCGTCCTTCCCAGGCTGGCCAGGCCCCGGGGAAGGTGAAGGGCTCGCCACAGCGCACCTTCCACGTGCAAGCCAGGCAGGGCCCCCCCCCCGCCGCCCACCCCGGGGCTCCCCGGGCTCATGCACTCACTTCCCTGCCTACCCCCCACCCCCCGCCAAGGGCAGGGGCCGGACACCCAGGACAGCCCTTCGCCCCAGCACTCCTCACACTACTCAGCCCAGCTGCCGGCCCGCCTCCCTCTGCAAAGCACCAGGCTGTTCCTGCTCAGGTTTGCCCCCCTCGGTCTCCCGACCGGGTCCACTCTTACCCGGGTGGCCCGACGGGGTCCAGCATGGCCCAGTGTGCCCTGGCGTGGCCCTGTGTGGCCCACGTGGCCGGCATGGCATGCCCCTCCACGTGGGAACTGTATGACCTGCTTACGTTTTTCCATGGCCACCGCCTCCCGCTCTGCCGGCCTCCCCACAGCGGACATGGAAGCCACAGCCTCACCCCCGCGGGAAGGTGTGGACACGGAGGCCAGGCCACTGGTCTCTGGTTTGAGCCGGCTCGCTCCTTTCTCACCCATCAAGTGGGACAGGGACAGCGCCACAGGCTCCGTGTGAGGGCTCCCGGGATGAGCGTAAAGCGTCCACACAGCCACCTGGCAGGTGCTCGGCCCCCAACGCCCACAGGCCACGGGAAGAGCCACGTCCGGCCCCGCCCAGCGCAGTGACGATGAGGTTGCCTCGTTCTCCACCCAGATCCCACGAAGGTGGTGAGGTCCCGGAAGGAAAGGAACGTGGCCGGCCACCCTCACGTATCCCAAGGGGCGGACGGGGCACCTTCCACGGGGCAGGCTGCTCTGGCCTGGCGGGGATGCGGCTGCCCCGCCTGGGATCACAACGAGTGAGACCTGCTTCTGTCCCAGGCCCTGGGCGGCCACGGGCCCGGCGGGGATGCGGCTGCCCCACCCGCTGATCTGGAGGCGTCACTGGGCGACAATAACAAGGATGGATAAACGGAAAGACACCGCTGTCCATAAGCCCCTGTGTTCAGGCCGAGGGAGCCCCGGCAAGGCCTCGGTCACAGAGAAGGGAGGGCAGTGGCACTCGGGACTGGGGCGCTGAGGGGAAACGGGTCTGTGGGGGCCCTCAGCTCGGAGAGAGAAGACCCACTTGGGTTTCATGTCCCCTAAGCCCACAATTCCCAGCAAGAGGGGAGGCCAACACCAGTGCCCACGCAGGAGGACCCCACCCGGTGTAGGTCCCACCAGCTCAGTGGCCCCCCAGCAGCAGTCCCGCCAGAGGGAGAGCTCCCACCCTGACAGCCACTCAGCCCCAGGTCCAAACCGAACCCTGACCCTGACCCTGACCCTGACCCTAACGCAGGGCTAACCCTGACCCTAACCCTGATATCCCACTCAGCCCCAGGTCCAAACCGAACCCTGACCCTGACCCTGACCCTGACCCTAACGCAGGGCTAACCCTGACCCTAACCATAATGCAGGTAAAACCCTAACCCTAATGCAGGTCAAATCTTAACCCTAACCCTATCCTTAACCGTAACCCAACCCTATCTATTCCTATCCTATCCCTATCCCTACCCCTACCCCTACCCCTGACCCTATCCCTAACCCTGACCGTATCCCTAACCCTGACCCTATCCCTGACCCTGACCCTAACCCTGACCGTATCCCTAACCCTGACCTTATCCCTGACCCTATCCCTAACCCTGACCCTATCCCTAACCCTGACCCTATCCCTGACCCTGACCCTAACCCTGACCCTATCCCTATCCCTGACCCTATCCCTAACCCTGACCCTATCCCTGACCCTATCCCTGACCCTGACCCTAACGCAGGGCTGACCCTGACCCTAACCCTAACCCTATCCTTAACCGTAACCCAACCCTATCTATTCCTATCCTATCCCTATCCCTACCCCTACCCCTACCCCTACCCCTACCCCTGACCCTATCCCTAACCCTGACCGTATCCCTAACCCTGACCCTGACCCTGACCCTATCCCTGACCCTGATCCTGACTCTATCCCTGACCCTGACCCTATCCCTGACCCTGACCCTATCCCTGACCCTATCTCTGACCCTGACCCTATCCCTGACCCTGACCCTATACCTGACCCTGACCCTAACCCTGACCCTATCCCTATCCCTATCCCTGACCCTGACCCTATCCCTGACCCTGACCCTGATCCTGACTCTATCCCTGATCCTGACCCTGACCCTATCCCTGACCCTATCCCTGACCCTGACCCTAACCCTGACCCTATCCCTGACCCTGACCCTAACCCTGACCCTATCCCTATCCCTGACCCTATCCCTGACCCTAACCCTAACCCTAACCCTATCCCTGACCCTGACCCTATCCCTATCCCTGACCCTATCCCTGACCCTGGCCCTGGCCCTGACCCTGATCCTGGCCCTATCCCTGGCCCTGGCCCTGGCCCTGACCCTGACCCTATCCCTATCCCTGATCCTGACCCTATCCCTATCCCTTGCCCTGGCCCTGACCCTGATCCTGGCCCTATCCCTGGCCCTGGCCCTGGCCCTATCCCTGACCCTGATCCTGGCCCTATCCCTGACCCTGACCCTATCCCTATCCCTGGCCCTATCCCTGACCCTGACCCTATCCCTGACCCTGACCCTATCCCTGGCCCTGACCCTATCCCTGACCCTGATCCTGGCCCTATCCCTGACCCTGACCCTATCCCTATCCCTGACCCTATCCCTGACCCTGGCCCTGGCCCTGACCCTGATCCTGGCCCTATCCCTGACCCTATCCCTGACCCTGACCCTATCCCTGGCCCTGGCCCTGGCCCTGGCCCTGACCCTGGAGGACCAGATCCACAGGAAGGCAAACAATATCACGTTCTCTCCGTCTTTGTTAAAAGCATCACAAGTGGTTTATTGGTTTTTAAAAAGGAAAAATAAGAACCGATCGCATCTCTGTTGTGTGCCCTGGGTTTGCCTCCATGGTGCAGGGTCCCGGAGGCCTGGGCGCAGGTGGTGGTGGTGACTATGATGGACGGGCTCGCTGTGGGCTGGGCCTCCGGGGCTCATGGGGCTGGCGGCTGGCGCCCGGGCCTTGTGGGTCCGAGGAGGGAATGAGCAGCACGTGTGAGAGGGGAGCGCTTCGAACGCTGGCCGGGATGTCATTGCTCTGCCCACGTCCCGATCCAGCGGCCGAAAAGGCTAACGTCATGGCAACCTCCCCCGGGGTCAGGCGCTGCTCCCCGTTCCTCCCACGGTCGTGGCCACGGGGCGGGGCCCGCCATGGCAGGAGCGTGGGCACACGCATGCTTTTAGGCGAATGCCGAGGACCAGGTCCACAGGAAGGCAAACAAAGTCACGTTCTCTCCGTCTTTGTTAAAAGCATCACAAGTGGTTTATTGGTTTTTAAAAAGGAAAAATAAGAACCGATCGCGTCTCTGTTGTGTGCATATACCAAGCGTGGCACAGCCCAGCGGGCACAGCCTCGGCTGCAGCAGGCCACGCCCTCCTCCGAGCCCGTGCCGGGCTGGCCACCGAACGTGCGCCCTCAAACGCGTGGCCAGACGGGCCGCAGACCCGCGTGTCGACCAGATGGCTGTGGGGTGGGAAAGCGCAGGGGAACCGGGTGCCACCTTACTTCCGGGTTCGTGGGCCCAGATGCTCTTCATAGACAGAATGACATGAGCTCCAGGAAAACACCAACGGCCAGGGGCAAGCCTGCCCCAACGGCAGAGTGAATCGCGGGGTTCAGGGTCAGAGGGGGGTCACCCACAGGCACTGGTGAGCCGGGGCAGGGACTGTGTCCGGGGCACGCCGTGCCGACCCTGACCTCGGGCCTGGATGGTGTCCGGCTCTTACAGGCGGGTGGGGGTGGGCGTCGGACACAGGGCTCCCCAAGGTGTCTTTGGAGACCGCACCCCCGCCAGGCCCCCTGTCCTCGGGCCGAATCTGCAGGGTGGCCTCTGGAGGAGGCCCCAGAACCCCCGCTGGCGGGCAGGGGTGGGGGAGGGACCCACAGGGACCCCTTCCCCCCTATGGTCTGGGAGTCCCAACTGGTGACACAGGGCGCTGGACTGGAGGGGCCCCCCACTGTTCCAGGGGGCTCTTCTCACCCCAGCCAGGCCAGCAGGTCACTAGCCCAGGCTCTGGTGTCCCCGGGAGAGGCCAGGCAGGGCCACCGGAGGGCCCTGCCCCCGGGGGGGGTGGTGGGGGTGGGGGAGGGGCCAGTGCGTGGAGGAGGAGGGGGAGCGAGACTGATTCCGGGTTCAAGGCAAAGGGGGAGCAACCCCCATGTGTTCACACGAGGACCCCGAGGCAGCTTCCCTGATTCTGGCACCGGTGAGTGGACTGCATGGCCCGGGGCCGAGGGCTGGCTCCGAGGCGCCTCTGCCACCGCCTCTGGCCTTGGCAAGGTCACCCCCCTCTGGGCCCCGGGTTCTGCATTTCACAGGGCACGCTCGCTCTCCAACCCTAAACCTCTGGTTCCTGGGTTCCTATGTGGGTCCCTGAAGCAATAAGAGCTGCAGCAGCTTGGGCCTCGCTGCCAGGGCCCACCACGTGGGAGGAGGGCGCCTGCAGGGGGCGCCACCTGCTGGCCGGCTGCGGAGCTGCAGCCCTGTGGCTCCCAGGGAGGGCCAGCCTAGGCCCCTCCGGCCCAGGGGGAAGGATGCCAGGAGGCCACGGAGCAGCCCTGGGCATTCTGGGAAAGGTGTTCCCGAGACGGGGGCTCTGGCCACCGATGGCTCCGGCCACAGCTCCTAGAGGTGTTTCCCATCACCTGCAGTTTGGGGGGGGGGGGCGCAGCAGGAGGCGTGGCGGGGCCTGGGCCCCAGGCTCTCCGATGCTAGAGGACGGGCACCTGCGGAGCGGCACCCAGGCGGGCCTGCCCTCCTGTGGGGCATGACCCGTGTCCATGTGCAGCGCGGGGCTGCGTGGGTCTGCAGTGTCAGAGGGCAGGCAGCCAGGCAGGCTCACCTCCCTGACCAGGGGACCCGCCTGGCCACCAAAGGTCTGGCTTGGGCTGGGGTCCCAGGGTCTGGCGCAGCCAGGCAGCCTGGCGGAGTCCAGGGGTGGAGACGTGCCCAGAGTTGGGTGGGCAGTGGGTGGCCGTGGGCTGGGGTCCAGGGAGGGTGGCAGTCAGTAGCCCCCGAGCGTCCTGAGCAGAGGCAGGGGCGTTGGGGCCTTGCGTGGGGACAGCTGGAGGAGGTGGCTCTTCCGCGGGTCTCTGAGCGATGCCAGTGCCAGCACCAGCCGGCCACGTGGGTGGTCCGTGGCCCCGGGGATGGGCCGGGGAGGGAGCGCTGGGCGCCCCGCAGCCATCAGCTCACCAGGTAGCTGTGCATCTCCCGGGAGTTGATGCTGAGGACCACGCCCGAGTGGTTCCCTAGGAAACAGACGCCCTCGTGAGCACAGCCATGGCGGGCGGGAGGCAGCAAGGGCTGCGCAGGGGCGAGGGGACACGGTGGACCAGCAGGGCCGTGCGGGGTGTGGGCACACGGGTGGACCAGCGGGGCCGTGTGGGGTGTGGGGACACGGGTGGACCAGCGGGGCCGTGCGGGGTGTGGGGACGCGGGTGGATCAGCGGGGCCGTGTGGGGTGTGGGCACACGGGTGGACCAGCGGTGCCGTGCGGGTGTGTGGGGACACGGGTGGACCAGTGGGGCCGTGTGGGGTGTGGGGACACGGGTGGACCAGCGGGGCCGCACGGGGGTGAGGGGACATGGGTGGACCAGTGGGGCCATGTGGGGTGTGGGGACACGGGTGGACCAGCGGGGCTGTGCGGGGCGAGGGGACACGGGTGGACCAGCGGGGCCGTGCGGGGTGAGGGCACACGGGTGGACCAGCGGGGCTGTGCGGGGTGAGGGGACATGGGTGGACCAGTGGGGCCATGTGGGGTGTGGGGACACGGGTGGACCAGCGGGGCTGTGCGGGGTGAGGGCACACGGGTGGACCAGCGGGGCCGTGCGGGGTGAGGGGACACGGTGGACCAGCGGGGCCGTGCGGGGTGAGGGCACACGGGTGGACCAGCGGGGCTGTGCGGGGTGAGGGCACACGGGTGGACCAGCGGGGCCGTGCGGGTGGTGCCCGAGTGCAGGGCAGAGGTGGCGGGGTCTCAGGGCTCCTGGTGGTGACTGAGCGGGTGCCCGGGGCCGCTACGAGCCGTGGACCCCACGGGCCTCTGAGGTGAGGCGCTGGCAGCCGCCCGGGTCCACCCACTGACCTGTGGCGGGGGCACCCCGGGCATGGGCCGCAGGGGAGGCAGGAGCCGCACTGCCCCCTCCAGGCGCGGGCACGGCGGGCCAGGAGGCGGCAGGAGAGGGGCTCAGAGACAGGACAGCGAGTGGCCTGGGTCAGAGTGCAGGTGGATGCTCCTCTCTCTCTCTCTCTCTCTCTCTCTCTCTCTCTCTCTCCCCCCTCTCTCTCCCCCTCTCCCTCCCTTTCCCCCCTCCCTCTCCCCCTCCCCCTCTCCCTCCCTCTCCCCCTCCCCCTCTCCCCCTCTCCCTCTCTCTCCCTCCCCCTCCCCCTCCTCCCTCTACTCTCTCTAAAAACCAACGGAAAAATGTCCTCGGTGAGGACCACAGAAACAACCGAAAGGATGTGTTATCACCACCCATCACCCTGTTACTGTCCTGCGGGGGCTCAGGAGCAGAGCTGTCGCATCCCCAGACACCCGCCCTCGTCCGAGCTCCTGGGGGAGGCCGAGAGCAGAGCCCCCGCAGGCACCTCTCACAGGCTGCAGGCCACTGCACGTGGGAGGGCGGGAGGGAGGCCCTGACCACCTGCCGGCAGAGAGGCCTGGCGGAGGAGGGGTCCCCTGGGCTGCAGCGGGGTGGGGGGGGCGGGGGGGCACTGGCTTTGTTGGGAGTCCAGCTGGACTCCGGCTCCACCCCCTATCGGCTAAGTGGCTGGGAGGTTGAGCGCGCACTCTGACCCTCAGCTTTCTCATCTGTCCAATGGGCACGTTCCGGGCAGGGCGCTCGGGGAGGCCGGGAAGCACCAGCCGCCTCAGGAAGCTGGAGTTACCGGCACCCCCGCCAGGCTACGGCCACCCCCTGCCACAGCCCCTGGGGCTGGGGTGCGGGGACGGCCCCCAGGCAGGGACCCCACCACCATCACTGGCCCTGGGGGCTGCCCGCCCTGCGCTCGCTCTCCCTCACTCAGAGTGCGGACAGTGACACCACACAGGTGAGCACACCACGGCCTCACGTGTCAGGGCGGGGACACCCCGCAGGGCGCTTTGGGGACCCGCGGGAGGGTGGGGTGGGTTTCAGGGTGGCGGGCTGTGGGAGGGTGGGGCGGGTTTCAGGGGGTGGGGGGCTGTGGGAGGTGCGGTGGGTTTCAGGGTGGGGGGCTGTCGGGGGGGTGGGTTTCGGGGAGGGCGTGGGGCCGCGGGGCGTTACCCAGGGCCTGCGAGTGGAGGTCGCCGTCGACAAAGTCCTCGCGCTGGACGGCGCCCGGGACGCCCTGGCCGTGGCCCAGGGGGCTGGTCATCTCCTGCTCCTTGGCGTTGTGCATCTGCGCGTACACCGTCCTGTCCGGGCGTTTCCTGCGGGCGGAGGGGCTCAGGCTCCGCCCAGGCCGCCCGCCGCGGTGCCCCCCCCCCCCCGGGCCCAGGCCAGCCCGTGAGGGCCAGACACACCCCTGGGGTCCCCGTGCAGCCCCCCTGCACACGGGCCCTGGGGCTGAGCCTCACTCTCCGCTCCCCAGGCTGTCTGGTCCTGGGCCCCTCGCTTCACCTCTCTGCGCCTGGTCCCTCTGAGGGCAGGGGAGCGGAGGGGTGCCGGGAGCTCAATGGGTGTGAGCAGCTGGGGACCTGAGGGGGTCAGACCGAGAGTGCCCCCACCCCAGCCCACGGCAGGTACTGCAAACTCCCGCCCTCCTGGGGTCTGGCCACCACCCCTGCTGAGGGGGGCAGAAGGGGGGCCTGCGGAGGGAGGGGGCCCGGAGGGAGGGGGCCCTGAGGGAGGGGGCCCTGAGGGAGGGGGGGGCCCTGAGGGAGGGGGGCCCTGGGGGAGGGGGGCCCTGGGGGAGGGGGGGCCCTGAGGGAGGGGGGGCCCTGGGGGAGGGGGCCCTGAGGGAGGGGGGGCCCTGGGGGAGGGGGGGCCCTGGGGGAGGGGTGCCCTGGGGGAGGGGGTGCCCTGGGGGGGGCCCTGGGGGAGGGGGGGCCCTGGGGGTGGGGGGGCCCTGGGGGAGGGGGGCCCTGGGGGAGGGGGGCCCTGGGGGAGGGGGCCCTGGGGGAGGGGGGGCCCTGGGGGAGGGGGGCCCTGGGGGAGGGGGGCCCTGGGGGAGGGGGGCCCTGGGGGAGGGGGGGCCCTGGGGGAGGGGGCCCTGAGGGAGGGGGGGCCCTGGGGGAGGGGGGGCCCTGGGGGAGGGGTGCCCTGGGGGAGGGGGGTGCCCTGGGGGGGGCCCTGGGGGAGGGGGGGGCCCTGGGGGTGGGGGGCCCTGGGGGAGGGGGGCCCTGGGGGAGGGGGGCCCTGGGGGAGGGGGCCCTGGGGGAGGGGGGGGCCCTGGGGGAGGGGGGCCCTGGGGGAGGGGGGCCCTGGGGGAGGGGGGCCCTGGGGGAGGGGGGGCCCTGGGGGAGGGGGCCCTGAGGGAGGGGGGGCCCTGGGGGAGGGGGGGGCCCTGGGGGAGGGGTGCCCTGGGGGAGGGGGTGCCCTGGGGGGGGCCCTGGGGGAGGGGGGGCCCTGGGGGTGGGGGGCCCTGGGGGAGGGGGGCCCTGGGGGAGGGGGGCCCTGGGGGAGGGGGCCCTGGGGGAGGGGGGGCCCTGGGGGAGGGGGGCCCTGGGGGAGGGGGCCCTGGGGGGAGGGGGGGCCTTGCCTTTTGAACTTGTAGAGCAGGAGGCCTCCCACGGGGAACAGCCCGATGACCAAGAGCAGGGCCACCACCCAGGAGCCGCCGCCGCCCGGCCGCCGAGAGCCTGCGCAGAGCAGAGTCAGCGTGGGCCGCGCCCCCAGCCGCCCGGGCACCGCCTGCTCGGACGGAAGAGGCTCCCAGGCCGGGGGGGAGGGGTCCGAGGGGCCAGGGGGCCGGGCCGTGCGTGGACCCGCCGCACCTGTGCTGCCGGGAGCGCCTGCTGACCCCGCGGCCCACGGCACCGGGAGCACCTGCTGACCCCGCGGGCCACGGCGCCGGGAGCGCCTGCTGACCCCGCGGCACCGGGAGCGCCTGCTGACCCCGCGGGCACCGGGAGCGCCTGCTGACCCCGCGGCACCGGGAGCGCCTGCTGACCCCGCGGCACCGGGAGCGCCTGCTGACCCCGCGGCACCGGGAGCGCCTGCTGACCCCGCGGCACCGGGAGCGCCTGCTGACCCCGCGGCACCGGGAGCGCCTGCTGACCCCGCGGCGCCGGGGAGCGCCTGCTGACCCCGCGGCGCCGGGAGCGCCTGCTGACCCCGCGGCACCGGGAGCGCCTGCTGACCCCGCGGCCACGGCACGTCCAGGCGCTCCCAGCTCTGAGCGCCTCCCAAAGGGAAGGACACGCTGACGGGAGGACAGGCCCGGGGTGGGGGGCTGAGACCCTCAGAACCACAGCTCCCTGCGGGGCGCCCACTCACGTGTGTCCGGCCCGAGGGCCACCAGCACCCGGACGCCGGCCCGCAGGAGGAAGCTGATCTTCTGTGCGCTCAGCGCCTGCAGGACGGCCGCCAGGCTCTGCAAACAGAGGGGCCGTGAGGCCTGGGGGCACGGAGGGCGGGCCGGGCACGCGGGGCGCTCGGCGTGGTGGGTGCGGCCGTGTGCGGGGAGGGCCCGGCTCCCCTCCCGGGGCGCCTCCGCGGGACACCCCGGACTCCGCTTGCTCCGGGCAAGCCCGGCTCCACGGCAGCACCCGAGGCGCCAGGAGGCCGCCCCCGCTCACGAACGAGGGCCCGGCTGTGCGGCCCTGACACGCCAGCCGCCAGGGCTCCTGCTGTCCCCGGCGTGAGGTCCACTCTCAGCACCAGGAGGAATGGACGGCGGCCCTCCGCCTCCTCTGCTTTCTGACCTCAGCCCCTGAGCCCCGCCTGCTGCGGCCCAGGGAGCGGCTCCCCCTGCGGGGAGGGGAGCGGGCAGGCGGGCGGCCAGTGCTCTGTGCGCCTCGGAGGCCCCGGGGCCCGTGCAGCAGCTGGGGCTCCTGCAGCCTCTGGGCTTGCGGTCAGTTCTCCTCTGGGAAACGGCACGGTCACGGTCCCCCTCCACCTGCCGCTCTCCCTCCCCCAGGGACACCTGGCGGGTCCGGGTGGACGCCCTTTGGGAAAAGCTGCGGGTCACTGACGTCCACGGGGCAGTGGCGGGCTGGAGCAGGGCTCGGCAGCCAGAGGCACGGGGCCGCGCCCTCTGTCCTTCCTGACGGTGGCCCTCACGTCCCTCACCGTGAGGAGGGCGTCAGCTGCACCCACGGCGCTGGGGCTGCGCTGTGCCCGCCCGCACTGTGCCCGCCCGCACTGTGCCCGCCCGTGCTGTGCCCTCCGCGCTGTGCCCTCCCGCGCTGTGCCCTCCGCGCTGTGCCCTCCCGCGCTGTGCCCGCCCGCGCTGTGCCCGCCCGCGCTGTGCCCTCCCGCGCTGTGCCCGCCCGCGATGTGCCCGCCCGCGCTGTGCCCGCCCGCGCTGTGCCCTCCCGCGCTGTGCCCGCCCGCGCTGTGCCCTCCCGCGCTGTGCCCGCCCGCGCTGTGCCCTCCCGCGCTGTGCCCGCCCGCGCTGTGCCCGCCCGCGCTGTGCCCTCCCGCGCTGTGCCCGCCCACGCTGTGCCCTCACGCGCTGTGCCCGCCCGCGCTGTGCCCTCCCGCGCTGTGCCCTCCCGCGCTGTGCCCTCCCGCGCTGTGCCGCCCCCTCGGCGCCAGGCACTCTCTCCGGCCGCCCGCCCGCACGAGCATGTCTCCATGAGCCAGCGGCACGCGGAGGTTCTGAGCCTTTTTTTAAAGATAATTTAGTTTCTTAAAGCGCACAATTCAGCGGTTTTAGGACATCTGCAAAGTTGTGCGGCCATCGCTACTGTCCAGTTCCAGAAGATTTCCTCCCTCACTGTCCCTCCCACCCCAGCCCCAGCATCCTCCGCGGGGTCGCCTGTTCTGGTCGCGCCACAGAAACAGGGCCACGGAATCGGTGGCCTGTGCGGGCTTCTCTCCCGTGGCACCGGGTCCTCAGGCTCATCCAGGGCAGCACGTCGGAGCCGCCCTCTTCACGGCCGCGTGATACTCCGCCGCGTGGTGGCCGCCGCGCCCAGCCCGCACCTGCTGACGGACGTCTGTTCTGCGTCCCTTCGGCTGTGGTGGTGGCCGGGCGCCGGGCTCACCCTGGGGTGCCCTGCGCTGTCCACAGGCCCAGCCCGTCTCCACGGCCGTCTGCCCTGTTCTTGCTGGTTGGGCTAATCTGAAGAATCCCAGCCCTGCTTATGGGGGGACCTGGCCCGTCACCTTCGAGTCCCCGCGCCTGTCACCCCGCGGGCCTGCCCCCCCCCCCCCCCCCCCGGCGAGGCCACCGCGTGGGAGTGTCCTGCGCCCGGAGGTTTGCTCACGGATGGGGCTGCTTTCGGCTCTGCCTGACCCCGTGCCCTGGGTCCCACGTCGGCAGCACCCCCGCAGGGCGGCCGGGACCCCACGACCAGCTCCACTGATGACATGGGACAGGAAGGGGCCGGCCTCCACCTGGGGGGGTGGCGCGCCCAGGGCCCCCATGCCCCTGCGCCCCACACTGTGACCTGGGACGTGACCTTGGAGGCCACGTGGGCCCAGGGGTGCGGCCACGAGGGGGGTGGGGGAGCCAGCACTGTGTCGATGAGACTGAGAAGGGGCGAGCACTGAGGTCTCCCGCTGCGGATGTCCCCGCCGCGGGGCGCGAGGACAGGCCTGTGGCCAGCAGGTACCTGGTCGCCTGAGACGCTCCTCATCCTCGAGGGCCCGGGCGGGGGCGGCAGCACGTACAGGTTGGCCACGGTGGGCAGCCCCGGCTCGATCACCGTCACCAGCAGCTCCGCGGGGATGGCGGTCTCCTGGGGGCAGACGCGACACGTTGCACACGCCTTCGCTGTCTCCCACACGCGCCCCCAGAACCCCGTCCCCCCTCCTGCCTCTCTGTCCTACAAGCCATTCCCAACCCGCACACAGGGATGGCCCAGCGCCTGACAGCAGCCCCGCGCCACCCGCTGCCGTCCAGCCCTCCCAGTCCCGCAGCCCCATCCCCCACACTGGCCCCGCCCAGCCAGGCCCCCCCAAAACCAGGCCATTCCTCTCCCCATGGCCACTGTGAACAGGCCCCTCCCTGGCTAATGTCCTCCCGAGCCACAGAGCTCAGCTCATGCGGGCCCCTCTGCCTCTTGGAAGTCCCGTCCATGCACTTCCACCTGGCGAACTCCTATTCATCCATCAATGCCCAGAACAAGGAGACCAGCATTCCTCATGGGCTGAGAGGAGGCCTGGCCAGTGGGCCTCAGCCTGTGACCTCCTGGGAGACCAGGGCCAGCCTTTCTCTCACGGGGCCAATGGCCTCGCGTGTCCTAGGCCCACTCGGACGCACTGCCCCTTGAAGGCCCTGATTCCGGGCGCTCCCCGAGGGCACCCACCACACCGCTCTGCTCTGTCTCCAGGGTCTGCCCCAGAGAGAAATGCTTTAGAGCCGTGGTCGGCAAACTGCGGCTCGCGAGCCACATGTGGCTCTTTGGCCCCTTGAGTGTGGCTCTTCCACAAAATACCACGGCCTGGGCGAGTCTATTTTGAAAAAGTGGCGTTAGAAGTTTAAGTTTAAAAAATGTGGCTCTCCAAAGACATTTCAGTCGTTGTGCTGTTGATATTGGGCTCTGTTGACTAATGAGTTTGCCGACCAGTGCTTTAGAGAGATTCTGGGTGCAAACAGCAGGTGCTCCATAGATGTGCACAGAGGGTGCCGTCCTGCACCCCCGCCCCCTGCACGGGGCCCCCCAGCTTCATGCCCTCCTGAGCCCCAGCATCCACCAGGCTAGGGCCAGGTCCCTGTGCTGTGGGCAGCCAGGCCCCCGCCCGCTGGGCCCCTCGAGGCGGTAAGCCGTGGCCTGGGGGGGGGGCGGGCATGTGCGCACCTTGGCGAGGAGCCAGCTGACCACCTGGCCGACGTCCTCTCTCCACTCGGGGGTGTTGGGGTTGTACGTGTCCAGGTTCTGGGAGAACTGCAGAGGCACCACCTGAAACTGATCTGGAAAGAGGCCGAGAGGGGGCTGCTCAGTCCTGGGGGCCTGGCCCGGCGCCTGGGGGGGCGGCCACACACCCTGACGGTCCAGGCCGCCGGGTGTACCCGAGGCCGCGCCCGTCATCGGCCATCGGATAACAGCAATGACGACAATGAGGAGGGGGCGGGGACAGCACCGACGCTGTCCACAGGACTGGTGGCTCTTTTTTTAAAAAAAAATATGTTTTTATTGATTTCAGAGAGGAAGGGAGAGGGAGAGAGAGAGACATCAGTGATGAGAGAGAATCATGGATCGGCTGCATCCTGCACGCCCCCCACTGGGGATTGATCCCACAACCCGGGCATGTGCCCTGACCGGAATCAAACCATGACCTCCTGGTTCATAGGTCAACGCTCAACCACTGAGCCCCACCGGCCGGGCAGGACCAGCTCTTAAAGCAAAATGGTTTGTACTGGCGGCCAGGGCAACGGCGCGCTGCTGGGGGGAGTCCCTTCCATCCTTAGGAGACGTTTTCTACTGTGACGTCTCCCCCGAGGGACGCAGGGCCCCACTGAGCCCAGAGCCATGGGATTCAGACAGCGTCCCCCAAAGTCTCCGTGAGGAGGCGCCGACCCGGACGGAGATGGGATGGGGCGGAGACGGGGCTGCCGCCGGGAGGACTCACCCAGCACGCGGACGACCTTGGAGGCCTGCAGCACGGAGCTCCCGCAGGCTGCCTGCACCGTCACACGCACCTCCCCCGTGTCCACAAACCGCGTCGCCACAGAGTTATTCAGGGACAGCAAGGGCTGCGGGACACAGGCAGAGTCAGGGCCGAGCGGGGGCTGCGCGGGGAGCGCACCCGGGTGGGGAGGCCCGGGGACACCCGCAGGGACACTCCTTGCCGACTGTCCCCAGCCCTCCTCTGTGGACAGGCTGGGCCGCCATCCCGACCCCACCACCTGCCCAGCCCCGCTCAGCGGCGGCCGCGCCCCTCAGCCCCAGCCCGCGGGTGGTTGCACCGTCACCATCATCACCGCCGCCACAGGCGGGTGGCAGGGTTGCCTCGGCCTCGCAGTGGGGACGCAGAGGCTCTGGGAGGGCCAGGGACCAGCTGAGGAGCTTGGCTGAAGGAGGCTGAGCTGCGATTCGAACCCAGAGCCCGAATCCCATCCTAGACCTGCCCACTCCAGGGAGCACCACCAGGAGCCCGGCCCCTCCCTCCCGGCCTCTGTCCGGCCTCTGGGGGTGGGTGCGAGTTCGGCCTGGAGATAGGGGTTCACTTGGCTGCGTCTCCTGGGATCCTGAGGCCCCGCCCCAGCCCAAGGACAGGCAGCCGGCCCTGAGAAAGCCTCAGGACCCCCCTTCCCCAGGCATTCCGTCCTTGGGCTCTGAGTGAGGCTTCTGAGCTCAGGTCCACCCCAGTGACCGCCTCCTCCACAAAGCCTTCCCTGACCACCCCGCCCCAGACTGAAAGTGGCCTTGGCTCCCTGGAGCTCACAGACACCGTCTCTGCCCCTCCCCGTGACACCTGTGACACCTGTGACACCCTAGCTCAGGTCACCTACTCGCTCACACCTCCTTCCTGGGGAACAGGAGGGCCTGGTCTGACTCATCGACCACACTTGGCCTCAGTGGGAGGAGAGGCGTGTGCGTGCCCACCCAGCTCCACGGCGGCCTGCACTGTCCTGCCCAACGCCCAGGCAGCGTCCTGCTGTCACCCCACCCCTGTGGGAGCCTGTGGGACGCAGGGGCCACCAAGGTCTGGGGTCGGCGCACCTGCAGGCTGAGGCCAATCCACCAGTAGAAGACCGTGAGGTTGGGGTTCAGGGGGAGCAGCACAGCTGTGAGGGTCACCTCCTCGTTGATGCCAACGACAGGAACCACTTCGAGGTAGAGGGCCTGCAGGGGGGCTGCACGGTCCAGAGGAAGGTCGGGATCAGAGAGCATCAGGGCACTCAGCTTTTCAGAGGCTGCTTCTGGTCACTGATATCCTCAACTTAACATCAGCAGCACCACCACCACCATCAGCAGCACCACCACCATCATCACCATCATCACCATCATCACCACCACCACCATCATCACTACCATCACCACCATCATCACCATCATCACCATCATCATCACCATCATCACCACCACCACCATCATCATCACCATCAGCACCACCATCATCATCACCATCATCACCACCACCACCACCATCATCACCACCACCACCACCATCAGCAGCACTATCATCATCATCACCACCACCGCCACCACCATCACTACCATCACCATCATCAACACCATCATCACCACCACCACCACCACCACCATCACCATCACCATGATCACCATCATCATCACTATCACCACCACCACCACCATCATCACCACCATCACCATCATCACCACCACTACCACCATCAGCAGCACTATCATCATCATCACCATCACCGCCACCACCATCACTACCATCACCCACCATCACCATCATCAACACCATCATCACCACCACCACCACCACCATCACCATCACCATGATCACCATCATCATCACTATCACCACCACCACCACCACCATCATCACCACCATCACCATCATCACCACCACTACCACCATCAGCAGCACTATCATCATCATCACCATTACCGCCACCACCATCACTACCATCACCCACCATCACCATCATCAACACCATCATCACCACCACCACCACCACCATCACCATGATCACCATCATCATCACTATCACCACCACCACCACCACCATCATCACCACCATCACCATCATCACCATCATCTCCACCATCACCACCACCACCATCACCATGATCACCATCATCACCACCACCATCACCACCACCACCACCATCACCACCACCACCACCATCACCACCACCACTACCACCACCACCACCACCATCACCATGATCACCATCATCACCACCACCATCACCACCACCACCACCACCACCACCACCACCACCACCCCAACAACAACCCTGCAGATCACCAGGTGAAGGCTTGAGCCCAGCCTCCTGCCTCCCCTGCCCGTGGGCTCGCGTCCTGAGGGTTGGGCAGGCGGCCCTGAGGGGCTGCCTCCGCCCCGGGACCTGGTCTCTGTCAGGAGTGGCTCTGGGCCTCAAAGGGGCGGCGACTTACGGTTGACCTGGACAAAGAGCACCGCCTCGTCCTGCCCCGCCACGTTCTCCGCTCGCACGGACACGCGGTAGACGCCAGGGCTCTCGTAGCGGTGCCGGATGCGCTCCCTTCTCAGCGTGAGGTTCACCGGCAAGGGCTTGGAGCCGTCCCCGAGGTCCACCTGGTACTTGGTGGTCAGGACGTCGCCCTGTAGGAAACGCCACGGGGGCTCTGGGTGTGGACCCCAAAGCTCACTCACTCATTCATCCCCTCGTTCCTCCTCCAAACAAGCGGGCCCGGGGGCCAGGGAGCTAGGCCTGGGGCCCTGGGCAGCCTGGAGGCGGCCGACACGCCAGAGCCCTAGAAGCCCGGAGGGTTCGAGAAGGGCGGGTGCACCGGCTGCGGAGAGGGGGGGCGGGCCGAGGGGGAGGCGCAGGGGTGGGGTGGCGGCGGGGAGACCCTGAGGCCTGAGCCAGGAGCCAGGAGCCAGGAGCGTGGCCAGGGCCCTGTGCATGCGGGGCGTCTGCCGCCCAGGAAACCGAGAAACCCTCTCTTGCCCGTGGCCTGCGGGCCTGAGCCTTCCTTGTCTCCCTCTACGCGGGGCTCTGGTCTCCATGCTCGGTCTGTCCCCCCTCCCTCGCCGCTGCCACCCCTGCCTGTCCCCCATCCCAAGGGAACACCAGGAAGCCACGTCCCAGTGGGGAAGACGGGACAGGTGGGGCCTGACTGAGCAGCAATCCCAGTTCACACCTGCCAAACCCGAACCCCGGACAGCACCCCCCACACGAAGTGGTGCAATGCCTTGGAGTGTCCGTCCCCCCCAAGTCCACGTCCCCCGGAACCCCGGCAGTGAGCTTATTGGGAACTGGGTGTCCGCAGGTGAGGTTACGAGGAGGCCCCCTAGACGGGCAGGTGTCCGTGTGAAGGAGGGGGTTCGGACAGACGCGGGGAGACTGGGCTGATCTGGCCACAACTAGGGGAGGCAGGGTGAGTCCCTGGAGAGCCACCGGGCTGCGCCGCACCC
>NC_137770.1:246123312-246273312 GCF_963455305.1 Plecotus auritus | reverse complement strand
TGCTGCTGCAGAGGTGGCTGAGGCAGCCAGGCCCAATTCCACAGCTTTGCTGAGAAATACGGTCCCTGGGAGAGCAGGGGGGTCCCTAAGAGGGCAGGGGGGTCCCTCGGAGGGCAGGGGGTCCCTCGGATGGCAGGGGCGTCCATGGGAGAGCAGGGGGGTTCCCTGGGAGAGCAGGGGGTCCCTGGGAGGGCAGGGGTTACCTGGGAGAGCAGGGGTGTCCCTCGGAGGGCAGGGGGTCCCTCGGAGGGCAGGGGGTCCCTGGGAGAGCAGGGGGGTCCCTCGGAGGGCAGGGGGTCCCTGGGAGAGCAGGGGTGTCCCTCGGAGGGCAGGGGGTCCCTGGGAGGGCAGGGGGGACCCTGGGAGGGCAGGGGGTCCCTCGGATGGCAGGGGGGTCCCTCGGAGGGCAGGGGGTCCCTGGGAGGGCAGGGGTGGTCCCTCAGAGGGCAGAGTACCCAGAAGGGGCCGGGGTCAGCCTTGGCCTTGGGCTGGCATGCCGCCACCCTCTGCCGCGGGCTACTTCTCTGTCACCAGGACAGCGCCCGACTCATCTGCTCTCCACACGACATGGATTCACCGAGCACCTCCTGTGCCAGCGGTCGCCCACCGATGGTCCGTGAGGTCCGAAAGGTTGGCGACCGCTGTCCTGTGCCCAGGTACTTGGGTGCAGGGGTCACACGGGGCCCCTGCCCTGGCAGCGTGGGGGCCGCCTCATCAAACCACCCGCACCACAAGGTAGGAGCGTGACTCTGAGCAGCGCTGGGCAGGGCGGCCCTGGGCGGAGGGCCCCGGAGCAGGGCCTTTCCGCTGAGAAGGAGGGCACGGGGAGGAAGGAGAGGGCCTTTCCGCTGAGAAGGAGGGCACGGAGAGGAAGGAGAGGGCCTTTCCGCTGAGAAGGAGGGCACGGAGAAGGAGGAGCAGGGCCTTTCCGCTGAGAAGGAGGGCACGGAGAGGGAGGAGAGGGCCTTTCCGCTGAGAAGGAGGGCACGGAGAGGGAGGAGAGAGCCTTTCCGCTGAGAAGGAGGGCACGGAGAGGGAGGAGAGGGCCTTTCCGCTGAGAAGGAGGGCACGGAGAGGAAGGAGAGGGCCTTTCCGCTGAGAAGGAGGGCACGGAGAGGGAGGAGAGAGCCTTTCCGCTGAGGAAGGGCACGGGGAGGAAGGAGCCTTTCCGCTGAGAAGGAGGGCACGCGGGGAGGAAGGAGCAGGGGTGCGGGACCAGCACGTGCAAAGGGCCGGTGGCGGGTGGGCGGGGCGGGCGAGCTGGGAGGGGCTGCGGGCAGAACCCAGGGCTCGGGGAAGTTAGCCTTTCAGGAGACCACAGGCAAACTCCTGCACGGGTGGCCATCTGCCTCCGCCAGACTGGCACACGGCCGAGTGCCCGGGCCTGCCCCCGCCCCACGCCTGGCCCCCGCCCCTGCTCAGCGCTGAGTGACCATTCAGGAATTACAATGCAAGGACACTGGTTACTTGGGAATAAATACGCTCTCAGAGTTACCCCCCCCACACACCCCCCCCACACACACACACCCCCACACACACACCCACACACACACCCACACACACACAGCACCGCGGTGCCCAGAAGGATGATGTGCCAGAATGAAACTAAGCCCCTCCCCTGGACACACGCCTGCCTCTGACACCTCAGACAGGGGTCCCTGCCGCCAAGCCCTGAGGGTGCACGGGGCTGGCTGCTGTGGGAGGGAGGGAGGGAGGGAAGGAGGGAGGGAAGGGAAAGGAGGGAAGGGAGGGAGGGAGGGAAGGGAAGGGTGATAGATTGATGAAAGGATGGATGGATGATGGCTGATGGGTTGGTAGGTGATGGGTGGGTGGGTGAGTAGGTAGATGGGGGGATGAATGGAGGGGTGGGTGGGTGGATGATGGCTAATGGGTTGGTAGGTGATGGGTGGGTGGGTGAGTAGGTAGATGGGGGGATGAATGGAGGGGTGGGTGGGTGGATGATGGCTAATGGGTTGGTAGGTGATGGGTGGGTGGGTGAGTAGGTAGATGGGGGGATGAATGGAGGGGTGGGTGGGTGGATGATGGCTAATGGGTTGGTAGGTGATGGGTGGGTGGGTGAGTAGGTAGATGGGGGGATGAATGAAGGGGTGGGTAGGTGGATGGATGATGGCTAATGGGTTGGTAGGTGAATGGGTGGATGAGTAGGTAGATGGGGGGATGAATGGAGGGGTGGGTGGGTGGATGGATGATGGCTAATGGGTTGGTAGGTGATGGGTGGGTGGGTGAGTAGGTAGATGGGGGGATGAATGGAGGGGTGGGTGGGTGGATGATGGCTAATGGGTTGGTAGGTGATGGGTGGGTGGGTGAGTAGGTAGATGGGGGATGAATGGAGGGGTGGGTGGGTGGATGATGGCTAATGGGTTGGTAGGTGATGGGTGGGTGGGTGAGTAGGTAGATGGGGGGATGAATGAAGGGGTGGGTAGGTGGATGGATGATGGCTAATGGGTTGGTAGGTGAATGGGTGGATGAGTAGGTAGATGGGGGGATGAATGGAGGGGTGGGTGGGTGGATGGATGATGGCTAATGGGTTGGTAGGTGATGGGTGGGTGGGTGAGTAGGTAGATGGGGGATGAATGGAGGGGTGGGTGGGTGGATGATGGCTAATGGGTTGGTAGGTGAATGGATGGATGAGTAGGTAGATGGGGGATGAATGGAGGGGTGGGTGGGTGGATGATGGCTAATGGATTGGTAGGTGAATGGATGGATGAGTAGGTAGATGGGGGGATGAATGGAGGGGTGGGTGGGTGGATGGATGATGGCTGTAAAGGGATGATGGGTGAGGAAGATGGTGGGAGTCATGCAGCTGAGATCCAACACTGCCCCTTCTGGTCCTGCTTCCTGCTCCCAGGCTCTGCCCCGCCCCCCCACCCCACCCTGGGGAGCAGTAGTGGGACCTGCTTCCTGCTTCCCAGGCTCTGCCCCCCCCCCCACCCTGGGGAGCAGTAGTGGGACCTGCTTCCTGCTTCCCAGGCTCTGCCCCCCCCCCTTGGGGGCAGTAGTGGGACCTCCTAGGCAGCCCCCGGGCTCTTTCCCTCTCAAACCTCCCTTCAGGCGAAGCGGGACTTTTTCCAAAGATGAGGTCATGTTTGTGGACACCCACACGCAGGCGTGGCCTTTCAGAGCGGCTGCCAGCAGACAAGGTGCCCTGTGGGGGACTGATTCCTGGAAGTCCTCAGCGTGGATGTGTGGGGCCCGAGCTGCAGGCTCCCGGCCTCTCCACACCACACAGTGCAGGCGCCGCTAGTCCTCTAACCACTCAGCCGCCTCTGGCCGTGGCGGAGCCTCCAATTGCTCACCCTCCAGGGCTGGGCACTGGCCCTCACCCACAGCCGCGTCCCTCACCCCCCACCCTGAGGGCCACCTCCTCTGTGTGGTGAGCTCACAGCAGGGAGTGATGACAGTACCCGGACCTGTGCCGTGACAGAGGTAAGCTCGGGCCCGGGCAGGTGGTCAGGGAAGGCTTCCCGGAAGAAGTGCCATTCAAGCTGAGACCTCAGCTCCTGCTCCGCTCAGAGCTGCCTCACTTGCGCAGGTAGACGGGGCAGGTCCCGGCACCGCAGGAGCTCAGAGCACCAGGCGGGGGCTCCTTCCCTTGGGCTCGGCCGCTGCAGCGGGCGGAGCTGCGGGCACTTGGACCTTCCCTCCTGTCATCTTTGCTCAGCGTCAGCCCAGCGCACGCTGCTCCCTGGTACTGGCCCATGTGGGCTCCGATGGAGGAACCCGGCGGCTCCGGGCCACCCTCAGGAGCTCCGGCAACAGGACGTCCCAGCCCTGACTTCTCTCCCAGACCCCACGCAGGGGGCCGCGGGCGCCGGGCAGGAGGGCAGCTGGGGCTCCCCCGGTTCTGCCCAGAGCTGGACCAGGAGGCCGAGTGCACTCACCCGAGCCTGCTGGTGTAGGTCTGGCCCTGGACACAGTCGTCAGGGGGCGCCAGGGGGTTAAACCAGAAGTTGGCAAAGCACTTGTTGGTGTCGGAGAGGGAGCGCTCAAAGCCATAGTCGCTGGAGGAAGAAAGAACTTCCATCAGGAGGCAGCGGGGGCGGGGGGACGCGGCGGGGGGGGCAGGAGAGGAGTCACAGAGGTGCATCCCCAGGGCCCTGCATCAGAGGGGAGACCAGCCTGAACGCCTCCAGCAGCTCCAGGTGAGAGGGGTGCCAAGGGGATTCTGGGAACTCACAGGAGAGCACTAAGCTCAGCCTGGGTGTCCTGGAGGGCTGCCTGGAGGTGGTGCGCCGAACCTCTTAGGAAGAGCAGGAGGCCGGGGAAGAGAGGTGAGGGGCCCTGCAGGGGGACCGGCCCCTGCACGCTGGTGCTGGGAGTACAGGGGGAGGCGGCCGGAGTGCAAGGGACAGGATGCGAGGGTGAGGATGGCTGGGAGGCAGGCGGGTGGGCCGAGGCCTCGTGAGCTGGGTTCCGGAACCCAGACATTGTCCCGGGGGCAGTGGGCACCCAGGAGAGGGGAGCAGGGCAGGGCGGTGGGGGGGGGGGGGTGCAGCAGGCCCTGGCTCCTCCCCCCACTGCCTGCAGTGGCTCTACACCCAGGCCCGGATTTTTCTACCCCTTCCTCGCTGCGGGCCAGACCCGGGGCCCAGTTCCAGGACTCAGAGCAAGGCCGGAGCGACAGGGTGCCTGAGACCAGGTCGCGGAGGCACGGGGGCCCCGCCCCCCGCCTGGCCTGCATCTGGCCACCAGAGCAGCCCGGGGCCTGAACCCTCACCAGAGGAAGTCGGAGTCCTGGCACGGGCACACTTGGGCCGTGAGCGCCGACGTGAAGTTTCTCCCGTTGACGCACCACGACGTGGCCTTCCTCTTCCGGAAGCTCCTGCGCTGGCCCATGAGGCAGCGGTCGCCCTGCAGCGGCAGCGTGGGGAGGGGTGGGTCCCTCTCACAAGTGGGGAAACGGAGGCCCAGGAGGGAAGGGGCGTGTCTGAAGGCAAGCTGGGCAGCCTCCTTCCCCTCCCACCCACGGCACCATGTGACAGAGGCAAGCTCGGAGCCCAGGGCAGGTGGTCAGGGCAGGCTTCCTGGAGGAAGTGGCATTCAAGCTGTCTGGGCTGGAGGGGACACAGGGCTGCTGGAAACGGGCGGGGCCCCTTTAAGTTCCTCAGGCCCCAGGGCTGCAGGCCCCGTGCAGGCGCTGGAACCAGCCACGGCCTGGAGGGCTCATGTGGACACACAGTAGGTCCGTAGCCTGTGGTCCTGCGACAGGCCCCTCCTGCGCTCCCGGCCGCCCCACACCCGGCCTGCGCCCGGGGGAGGCCATCTCGTTCCCACCAAGCCCCTGGGAGCGAGTGCCAGACCTTCTGCCGTGGAAACGCGTGTGGAGATTAGGGCGTAGGGCGTCAGGTCATGTCCCATACGTGCGCCGTGTCACCCTCCCAGGATCCCAAGCCCTGGCCCCCAAGCACACCTGACGCCGCGGTTGGGTTGGGGCCCAGAGACCTGTGCCCCGAGTGTGACTGAGCCCCAAGCAGCCAGGCTCCAAGAAGGGGCCAGAAACCCCGGGAGGACTGGCGTCTAGGGCTGGAGGAGGAGGGGACTCTGCTGGGGGAGGTGGGCCTGCGGGGAGGGCTGGAGGAGGGGGGGCCCAGGGCCTGGGGGGGGGAATCTGCTGGGGGAGGTGGGCCTGCAGGGAGGGCTGGAGGAGGAGGGGACTCTGCTGGGGGAGGTGGGCCTGCAGGGAGGGCTGGAGGAGGAGGGGACTCTGCTGGGGGAGGTGGGCCTGCGGGGAGGGCTGGAGGAGGAGGGGAATCTGCTGGGGGAGGTGGGCCTGCGGGGAGGGCTGGAGGAGGAGGGGCCCAGGGCCTGGTGGGGGGGGAATCTGCTGGGGGAGGTGGGCCTGCGGGGAGGGCTGGAGGAGGGGGGGCCCAGGGCCTGGTGGGGGGGGAATCTGCTGGGGGAGGTGGGCCTGCGGGGAGGGCTGGAGGAGGAGGGGCCCAGGGCCTGGGGGGGGGGACTCTGCTAGGGGAGGTGGGCTGCGGGGAGGGCTGGAGGAGGAGGGGCCCAGGGCCTGGCGGGGGGGGATCTGCTGGGGGAGGTGGGCCTGCGGGGAGCCCTCCCGCCCTCCCGCCCTCCCGCGGGCGCCGCCCACCTGCAGGTTGGTGAGGTCCCAGGCGCCATAGTCCTCCGCGCGGCAGGGCCTGGGGAAGGACGGCCGGAAGTCCACCTTGACCAGCTCCCACTCGGAGCGGTAGCTGATGTGGCCGAAGATGCTGGAGGCGAAGAGGCAGGAAACCTCACGTGGGCCCGGCGGTCCCCTCGCCCCTTGGCCTCGGTCCCCACCTGCACCAGGCCGCCCCCCCCCCCCCCCGCCGGGGCCACCAGGGACCACACCGCCATCTGCTCAGCCTCAGACCCAGACGCCCGGGCCAGGCCCGCTGGGCTCAGGGAGCGCCCGCACCCGCCCGTCCGCAATCGGGGCCTCACTGCGCAACGTGCCTGAGCACCCTCCCAACGCCAATAACAACGACGGTAACAGTAATAATAAGGTGTCAACTCGAGAGGCAGGATGGGCAGTGGCTCAGAGGCAGCTGGGACTCTGGCCGCGCCTCTCAGCAGCCAGGAGGTCTGGGCAGGGAAAGGGTGTCCCCCAATCGGGGCAGACGAGTGGCCACCCTTGTGGCTGGGGGAGGCCAGGAGGAGGCAGGTGGGGGGATGAGGGGAGAGCGAGGGAGGGGGTCTGGGGTCAGCGGTGAGCCACCTTGGAGCAGCGGGGGCCAAGGTGGCCTCGGCACAGCCTCCCGGGGGCCCGCCCGCCCCCGCCCCGGGCACTCACGTGATGACCAGCGTCTCCTCGCCCGGCTCGCTCAGCAGCCCGTCCACGAACACGGACGTGTCGGTGAAGTTGTAGGTGCTCCACGTGAGGCCCTCGTCGGTGCTGAACCTGGGGACGGGGAGCGCCAGCGTCCGCGGGCAGCAGGGGCCTCCCCGTGCCCAGCTCCGCTGCCGCCCCGGACCCAGCCCTGCCTGTGCCCCGGGACCAGCGCCGCCAGCTGAGGCGGCCGGGAGAGCAGTGAGGAGGGAGCCGTGCGCCCCCAGGGCCACCCAGCACCCAGGCCCCATCTGGACCCCTAGCTTTGCTCTCTCCTGGGAGGCCAGCAGTGGACACCTGCCGACACCAAGTGGCACCCACATCTGCTTAGCAACAACCCCAAGGAGTCAGGGTGCTGCCTGGCACCCCTGGATTGCAGCGCCCCCAACGCCCCAGCCCGGCCAGGGCTGCTAGGCCAGTGACAGCAGCTACCTGCCTCCCAGCGCAGCGTCACGGTGCTGCTGGCTCTGAGTGCAGAAAGCCCTTTCAGACTGAAGTGATACTGGCTTCCTGGCTGCTCCCCGACTCTGCCTTCTGGATCCAGAGTTCAGACCTGCCCTCCCTGCTCCACAGAGCCCTTCAGATGTGCGGAGCTGACGGCAAACCCTCTCCCCCTGAGCACATGCTGTTGGTTTCCCGGTCTGGCCCCACCTCCTCTACTTAAATCATTCCTATTGATGCTTAAAAGTCACCTCCTCCGGGAAGCCCTCCTTGCTCCCCTAGACTATAGCGGGGGCCTCTTCTGGGCCCTGCAGCCCCAGGCCGCCCTTGGGGTGCTGCACTGTCACCTCTGTTTCCTTATCTCCCCACGCCCGGCCCGGGGCAGCTGCTCGGGCAGGTGTGCCCGCCTTGCCGCCAGCCCCGCGGTGGGGTTCAGTGCCGTTGTCCCGGGCCCCACGGGGAGGGGGACGCTCTGAGGGGCTCCCCCGTGGAGAGAAGCCGCCCGCCCCGACGTTACTTGAGGATCTTCAAGGGGATGGAGCTGTCCTTGACGGCCACGATCACCCCGCCGTGGTCCAGGTAGAGGATGTGGTGCTCCTCCTCGAACACCTGCAGGGACGCGGCACTGAGGGCGGCCTCGCCGGGAGCAGAGCCGGCCCTGCGCAGGCCGGGCGGCAGCCGAGGCCAGCCCCCTTGGCCAGGCCGGGCTGGAGCTCCCCCCACCCCCCGGGCCATGCCAGGCTTTGCCGCCCCACGTAGACTCCGCCCACGGGGCATGGACAGATGGCGAATGCCAGTTTCCAGAGCAGCGAGGGGCGGGCGGAAGGACAGTGCGGGTAGACACTGCGGCGGGGGGGGGGGGCGGGGAGGGGGGGGCCCTCTCTGAGACACTCGCCAGAAAGGCCGACGACAGGAAGATGGGCGAGAAGGAAGGGAATTAAAAGAGCAGTCAGGCCGGCCAGCGTGGCTCAGTGGTTAACTGTCAACCTATGATCCGGGAGGTCGCAGTTCGGTTCCTGGTCAGGGCACATGTCTGGGGTGTGGGTTCGGTCCCCTGTAAGGGGGCGTGCAGAAGGCAGCCCAGCAATGGTTCTCTCTCAGCATTGACGCCTCTCTCTCTCTCTCTCTCCCCTCCTCTCTCTGAAATAATAAAAAACACATTTTTTTTTTTTAAAAGAGCAGTTAGGTTGCACATCCTCAGTAACAGCAGCAAAACCCTACTTGACGTTAGGCCAGCGCCAGTGCTGCCTCCTCCAGGAAGCCCTCCCGGTGCCAGGGCGCTAACGGGTTCTCCCCGGTTACGCCCCACGGTGCTCACTGCTGCCGACTCCACGGCCGCAGCTGCAGGGCTCAGAGGACGGGCTGCCTGGTGCCCTGTGTCCTAACCGTCAGCTGGGCTGAGCGTGCTGCCTGCGGCCACGGTAACAGGCAGATTCCTGGGTGAGGGAGGTGACAGACAGCCCCACAGGCATAAGCGTGGGCCTCTGTACAAGGGGGCTCCGGGGTTTCCCAAACTCCCAGCAGGCTCTCAGGGGCGCGGGCACCCTGGCTGTGGCTGTCTGTGCCCTGGCCAGCCCCAGGCAGCAGGGCGAGGGGCAGCATCCTCAACCCCATTTCTCCGTGTCCTGCCTCCCCTGCACCCGGTCCCAGGGCCTCCCTGAGCACTTTCGGGCTGCTGTTTCCTTCGGCCCGGGCGGGGGGGGGGGGGCGGGTGCCGTTAACTGCACACACTGCTGGCCTTTGATGCACGTGCTGAGAGCTCTCAGCCCCTCCTGGTCACAGGCACGGGGTCTGGCCTGAGCGCGCCCGCTCGTGCCCTTCCCGACCTTTGTCCCACCTGGTCCCCGGCCTCTCCCACCCCGAGCCAACTCCCAAAGCCAGCTCCGCGGTTCCCCTCCCCTGACACCCTCAGGTGCTTACGTGCATGCCCCTCCTCTCCTCCCGGGGCACTCGAGCTCCCTGCATCCCCCCATCATTTGGGAGGGGAGCCACACCCCGAGGGCAGGCCCACCCTCAGCACCTGAGCTGACAGTCTCCCCTGAATCCGAACACCCCCAGTTTGAGATCTAAGCCAGGGGCCAGGCGCCGAGCACGGGTCCTGGGAGTGAGAGACCCTGTGGCTCCCCCGACGCTGAACGACAGCTGCTGACCTTTAGGGACGTTCAGACAACCGCCACTGGCTCCGAGCGACGGAAATATTATCGCACGATAAATCGCTTTTGCCCTTTTCAAAATGCCTTGTTTCTGGCACAGTGATAAAAAGCACTGGGCCCTCGATCAAGGCTGCGGCGCTGGGGGTGCGCTGGGGACCGGCATGCCTGTGGGAGGGCCCCCCGGAGAGGGGCTGCGGTTGGGGTGCTGGGGTATGAAAAGGGGCCTAAAACCCAAGCTCTTCCAGCGATGGGAAGGGGACACGCACACCAAGGTCTAGGGCAGCCTTGGGCAAACTACGGCCCATGGGCCGGATCCGGCTGTTCTATCCGGTTCTCTTGCTCTCCACTCCGCTCCTTTACTTTGAATTTATATTAGTTCACACAAACACTCCATCCATGCTTTTGTTCCGGCCCTCCGGTCCAGCTTAAGAACCCATTGTGGCCCTCGAGTCAAAAAGTTTGCCCACCCCTGGTCTAGAGCGTGCGCGTAAGGGTTTCAAGCAGAAATGGTCCCTCCGTGAAGGTGGCGGACCCACAGGCCTCCTTGCTGCTGGAAGTGAGTGGGGGGTGCCCAGGCCAGGCCCCTCCTGGCAGAACGCAGGGTCGGCTACTGAGCCCCCAGCCGCTGCACAGGTGCGTCCACCTCCTCCTCCCTCGGCTCCCGTTTCCCTGAGCTCCACAGGCCGCACAGAGCACGAGGTGGGTGCGGGGGGAGCGTGTCCGCCTCATGCTCTTTCCCTTCCTGTCTCCTTCTCTCGGGACAAATCCCATCCTCACCCGGGGGAGCATCCAGACTGACTGCAGCCTCCAGGCTCATCGCGGCCCCCCCAGGCTCACCGCGGCCCCCCCCAGGCTCACCGTGGCCCCTCCAGGCTCACCGCGGCCCTCCCAGGCTCACCACGGGCCCCAGGCTCACCGCGGCCCCCCCCCCCCCCAGGCTCACCGTGGCCCCTCCAGGCTCACTGCAGGCCCCCAGGCTCACCGCGGCCCCCCCCCCCAGGCTCACCATGGGCCCCAGGCTCACCACGGCCCCCCCAGGCTCACCGCGGCCCCCAGCCTCACTGCAGCCCCCAACCTCCTCTTCCCATTCCTTCTTTCTCCTCCATGACTCCACCCAGCAGCCTCCCTGCCGGGACCCCGGGGTCGTCCATGCCCCCACTTCTTGGCCTCTGAGTCGCACTCAGCCGATGCCTTGGAGCCCTCAGGTGGCTTCCTGAGGGGACAGGCCGGCACCCCCCCCCACATACCCCCCCCCCCCACCGTCCTGGTATTCACTTCCTTTGCTTCCACGTTCACGGTACCGTGTGTGACCGCGTGGAGCTGAGCCAGGTCCAGCAATGGCCGTGGAACAGCTGGTGGCCTGGGCCAGCGGGGATGTAACATCTGCCGTGTGTCCAGCCGCCCACTGGGAAGGAGGGGTCACAGAGCGAGCACGGGGTGGGCGCAGCCCCGCCCTGCCTCCTCACCTGCCGCCAGGTCCTCCCGCAGTCCGACGTGATGTACATTTCCTCCTTATATTCCACCAGCTGGGAGCCCAGGTTACCTGGTCCAGAAGGAAGGGGCAGGGTTGTTCTAGGCCCAGCCAGCTCCCCGCTTACCACGGTCTGAGCCAGACAAGTCCCCGAGAGGGGCCCTGTGCCTGGTCTAACCTCCCACCAGCAGAGCCGCCCGACGGTGCGCCCTGTCTGCGTCCGTCTGATGGTGACGGGCCCACTGTGACTGCTCTGCTCGGTCCCTGGCCGAGTCTGTGGTTAAAGGGTCAACCTTGCCCAAAAGAAGCCAGCCCCACATCTCCAGCCTGACCCAGCTGACCCAGGTGCAGGCAGCGCCCCGTTTCAGGGGACCCCCGGGTGATGAGTGCGGTTGCAGAATAAGAAGCGTGGAGTGGCGGTGGGTGTGCGTGTGCGAACAGGGATAAGAGGCCCTTCGTTCTCTCTGCTGCGGCCTTCACCAACATAGGAGAAGCACCTGGCAATTGAGCTCCAAGATGGTTGGCTCCCCTGATTCAAACAGCCCCTCTGTTCCAACTGCAAGACAAGTTACTCTCAAGGCTACATTCTTGCACCCCCCTCCTCCTGCTGGGTTACAACTCAGGGATAATTGGTAGAAAGTCCCCTTTCCCTCTCCCTCTTCCTAACTTTCACTCTAAGAATGCCTTCCAGGCTTTGGGAGACGCTGATAAAGACACCTCCCTAGACCATCTGCCAAGAGTAAAAAAAAGCAAACAAACTTTTCAAAGACGACCCCCCTGATGTCTGCTCATCTCCATTTGTCCCCCAACCCCCCTCCCTGCCTTGTCACCTAGCAACAGCAGCCAAGGCTCTGAAAGGGGGAACAGCTTTTGCTCTTTGCCCTTGTACTGTTGAGCAATGCACCGGCCCTTTCCGTTCAGGGGAAGGAAAAATAAACGTTCCCTCTGCATCTATCTCTCCTTTCAGTCATGAATCCTTTCACAGCCCGCGTCACTGGCCAGAAACCCTGACAGTGAGGAACAGGTTCGAGGGGATATGGGCCAGGCAGGCCACTGGGGACATGCAGCCCTGGTGGGCTTTGAGCTGGGGCAGGACAGCTGGGTTTGTCTTTGGAAACGGCTCCCAGGGGGGGGGGTCAGGTTCAGGGGAGACCAGAGGCGGGTCCAGGGAAGCCGGGAGCAGTCCAGGTGAGCAGGAGAGAAAGCACGTGGTAGGTGCTCATGAAATATCTGTTGAGTGGATTTTGGGGGGTGTGAGGTGGGCACCAAAGGTGGGGGGGGGGAGCCAGGAGGCTCTTCCTTGTGGTTCCCTTCAGTCCCAGTACCGGCGGGTGGGTGGGTCACCAGCCTTGATGGCCACTCCAGCCTTAATGGGGCTCCCACTTACTGGTAATCCTGGGGCTGGTGCTAGAGTGGGAGGAACCCCAAGCCAGTATCCAAGCCAACGCCAGCTAACAGATGAGGAACCTGAGCCTAACGGGCTCCCACAGAAACCACGGTGGCCACCAAGAGAGCGTGCACTGGAGACCGGTCCCGTGGCCTCAGGGCCAGGTCCCTCCTGCCCTCCACAGCCTCCTGGAGGGTCATGAACAACGGCAGAGGCTGAGGGGCCAGGTTTGCTAGGCCTCGCTGTGCCCTGTGGTCTTGGCAGGGACAGGGGTCCGAGCGCCCAGGAAGACGGAGGACCTGCAATGAGGACACCCCCTCCTGGAGCCCCAGAGGCCCCTGCCCCGGGCGACCTGCATAATGCTTCCTGTTTGAAGCCTTATTCATGCAGCACTCTCAGGGGTATCTTATCCAGAGTCAAGTTTAGACGTCATTGGAGAATTCCAAAGGACATGGATTGTCCGGGAACAGTCAAAGTGATTCCAAGGAGAGAAGCTGAGGGTTTGTGTGCCTGTCTTCCTTCTTGAGGTCCAACCAAGCATTAATACATCCATCCATCACCCTTCCATCCATCACCCATCCATCCATCCATCATCCATCCATCCATCCATCCATCCATCCATCCATCACCCATCCACCCACCCACCCATCTATCCATCCATCTATCCATCCTACACATCCACCCATCACCCATCCATCACCCTATTCACCCACCCACCCACCCATCCATCCATCACCCATCCACCCAGCCACCCATCCATGCATCCATCACCCATCCATCCATCCATCCATCCATCATCTATCCATCCTACACATCCACCCATCACCCACCCATCACCCATCCATCACCCATCCATCCACCCACTCACCCACCCATCCATCACCCATCCATCCATCACCCATCCATCCATCACCCATCCACCCACCCACCCACCCATCCATCCATCCATCATCTATCCATCCTACACATCCACCCATCACCCATCCATCCATCCATCATCTATCCATCCATCCATCCATCCATCCATCATCTATCCATCCTACACATCCACCCATCACCCATCCATCCATCCATCATCTATCCATCCATCCATCCATCCATCATCTATCCATCCTACACATCCACCCATCACCCATCCACCCATCCATCCATCCATCATCTATCCATCCTACACATCCACCCATCACCCATTCACCCATCACCCATCCATCCACCCATCCACCTATCCACCTATCCATCCACCCATCCATCCATCCATCACCCATCCACCCACCCATCCATCTATCCATCCATCACCCATCCATCCACCCATCCATCTATCCATCACCCATCCACCCACCCATCCATCCATCCATCCATCATCTATCCATCCTACACATCCACCCATCACCCATCCATCCATCCATCATCTATCCATCCTACACATCCACCCATCACCCATCCACCCATCCATCCATCCATCATCTATACATCCTACACATCCACCCATCACCCATCCACCCATCACCCATCCATCCACCCATCCACCTATCCACCTATCCATCCACCCATCCATCCATCCATCACCCATCCACCCACCCATCCATCTATCCATCCATCACCCATCCATCCACCCATCCATCTATCCATCACCCATCCACCCACCCATCCATCCATCCATCCATCATCTATCCATCCTACACATCCACCCATCACCCATTTACCCATCCATCCATCCATCATCTATCCATCCTACACATCCACCCATCACCCATCCACCCATCACCCATCCATCCACCCATCCACCTATCCACCTATCCATCCACCCATCCATCCATCCATCACCCATCCACCCACCCATCCATCTATCCATCCATCACCCATCCATCCACCCATCCATCTATCCATCACCCATCCACCCACCCATCCATCCATCCATCCATCATCTATCCATCCTACACATCCACCCATCACCCATCCATCCACCCACCCACCGACCCATCCATCACCCATCCACCCATCTACCCACCCGTCCATCCACTGATGCATCCATCCATCCACCCATCATCTATCATCCATCCATCTACCTATTCATCTACCCATCTATCCATCCCTCCCACCCTCCCTCCATCCATCCATCACCCACCCATCCATCCATACACCCACCCTTCATCTATCCATCCCACACATCCAACCATCACCCATCCATCCACCCATCCACCCACCCACCCACTCACCCATCAATCCATGTATCTGTCTATCACCCATCCATCCATTCATCCATCCACCCATCATCTATTCACCCATTCATCTATCATCCATCCATCCACCTACCCGTCCACCCATCTATCCATCCCTCTCTCCCTCCCTCCCTCCATCAATCCATCCATCCGTCCATCCATCCATCCATCCATTCATCCATCCACCCATCATCTATTCACCCATTCATCTATCATCCATCCATCCACCTACCCGTCCACCCATCTATCTATCCCTCTCTCCCTCCCTCCCTCCATCCATCCATCATCCATCCATCCATCCATTCATCCATCCACCCACCTTCCCATTCGGCCAACAGGTATCATGTGCCCACCTGGCCCACGCATTCACCCTCCTGGTTTCCCATGACAGCTGAGCCTCCAGGAGCTGTCACTGCCCCTCAATACACCCCATCAGCGGCCCATGGCCAACAAGTTTCACCCGCGAGGACAAGCTTCCCTCGTGCCGCTGTGATGGCGGCCTCCTACCTGCACCCATGATGAGGCCGGGCGCAGTCTCCTTGGTGTGTACAGTGCCCGACACGTAGGGGTTGTCTGCCCAGAGCAGGTGCAGGTGCAGGTGGCAGTCGGGCTACAGGATGAGGAAGAAAGCCACAGTTAGCACCTGGCGGGAGCGCTGTCCCCAGGGAAGGTAGGACCGAGGCCGGACCCACCCCTGTGGCTTTTGGGTGGGAAGGCAGGGCCAGCAGCACCTCCAGGGAGTGGCTGGAGGTGGGAAGAGGCTCTGAGAATGACTACAGGTGAAGACCGTCAGCTCGGGGCCCGGTGAAGCAGGTGGGCCCCTCCGGGAGGCTCTCTCAGCGTGGCTGCCAGCGGGGGCCCCACCACACAGTGCTGGCCACGGAGCGTGACCCCTGGAGCCTGCACCGCCCTCACTCACCCTCATTCATTCATCCACCCAGAACCTTCACTGTGGCCTTGGGTGTGGCCACGCAGCCCAGCATCCGGGCACAGCTGTGTGACAGCCGTGAGCCCGCCCTCGGCGAGAGGCAGAGAGGCCGGTGCCCCCCCGGAGCCTGGTTCCTCGCAGACATCAGCGCCCGCCTCACCCGCAGCCGCGCCGGGGCCCTGGCCGGAGGGGCCGCAACGCCAGCTGTGATAACCACTTCAGGAGCGATTCACGCGGACGGGTCCGCAGTTAAGCGTTTCCCCGGGGCCGCGGTGGGGCTGGGCCTATCACGGAGGACACCTGGACCCCACAGCCGCGCTCCGAGCCCCTCAGGTGTCCGTCCCCGCGTGGGGTGCGCTTGCAGGCCGATCGGGGCCAGCAGCCTCCCAGAATGAGGGTCACTGCGGTGCCCTGTCCCGGCACTGGCTGGGCCAGACCCCTCCTGTCTCCTCCGTGGCTGCCCGCACCCCGGCTCCCCCGGAGAGAACAGACAAGCCGAGGAGGATGTGTCCTGTGTCCTCCCTGACTGTCCCTAAGCCTCGGAGGGTCAAGGCCGCAATCTTGCCTCACCCCTGTCACGTCCATAATAGTCTACAGAACCATGGGACGCGGGACGACGTCCAAGGTCCCACACAGCTCCGTCCAGGGCGCCAGAGACTGCGCAGGGCATCGACCCATAAGCCGTCAGCCAGGGCTGCCCGAACCGGCTGCAGCCGGGGTTGGGGGGTGAGGGGGTGCGGCGAGGACCCTGCTTCTCCTCTCCTTCCAATCCAGCCTGAGCCCGAGGCAGGCTCCGGGGTCTGGCTGGCTGAGCCCACCTGGACACCGTAGGAATCCCTGCCCCCTGCCCCCAGGAGCAGGACAGCCACAGAGGCCGCAGCATGTCCACAGACGTCAAAGGGGCTTCTGGGGTGACAACTCTGGGGTCAGCCTTCTGGGCTCCCCAACGCAAGGCATGCATCTGGCCTGGAGCGTGGGCACATGGAGCCGTGGAAAAGGTGGGGCTCTGAATCCTTAGAGCCCCCTCCACGCTGTGTGCCTCGGGGGAAACCGCTGGCTGTCTCTGAGCCTCAGGGTCTTCCTCTGTGAACAGGGCGGTAACCTCTCCGCACGGGATTGCAGGGCTGCCGGAGAAGGTTGGGGTCCAGGTCCCCTGGACAAGGCTCTGCCTGACTGTTTACCAACAAGGAAAGTCATCATTTCCTAGGCTCGCTCTTCCTCTCCCCTCCCCTCCCCTCCCCTCTCCTGTTCTCCCCTCCCCTCCTCTCCCCTCCCCTCTCCTGTTCTCCCCTCCCCTCCCCTCCCCTCCCCTCCCCTGCCCTCTCCTCTGAAAACATCTCCAGTTTAGAAATACCACAGGACTGAGCGCCCGGAGATCCCCATTGGAACTCGGCAGGTGCGGCTCATTGTGAGGGAAACGCTGGCCTCCCTGTGTGTGGAGCGGAGCCCCCAGTGCCCGGCCGCCTCCAGGGCACAGGGGGAAGGCGGCCCACTGACATCCGGGAGGTCCCTGCTCTTCAGTGTGTGTTGACAGCTTTTGCTTGTGGTCCATTTCAGAAGGACTTCCCAAGTCAACAATGAAACTGTTTCATAAATTGGATATTGATCCGGGTCGGACAGCGTGGTGGGGGGCCCCAGGGCCCTGTGCAGTCGGAGACGAGCTTTACTGTCTGTTTTGGGGTCTTAAGAACGAGTTGGCTGCGCCCCACGCGCTCAGGCTCCATGTGTGTGGATGGCGGGAGCGGGGAGTCTGCAGGCAGGTGCGGGGCGCGGGACGGGGCGATGGCGACGGGGCCCAGTGCAGTCGGCCCTGCCCACAGCGGGACGCGCGGCTGGGTGAGGACACAGGCCGAGAACCCAGGTGGCCACGCTGGTCCCCTGCGTCCCCCTCCCCGGCCACGAGGACCACAGGAGGGAGGAGCCGCTGAGCCACCCTTCGCTTTCTGTCTTCTGTGCCCAACGGGGTTCCCACGCCTTGTCCCCTCCTTGCTCAGCGGGGGTCTGGGCTGCCTGGCTGGCCCGCACCCCCACCTGCCTCCCCCTGGGTTATCTTAAGGCCGGGACATCAATCTCTCAGAAGCCACCTCCTTATTGAGACAGGAATCTATTCTTAGCAAACCCCGCTTTGACGGATGATAGAAAGCGCGCCCCCACAGCGCCTGCTCTCGGAAGTAGGTCGGCGGCGCTCTTATCCTCCGTTACCAGCCCGACGGGAGGGGGCGTAGGTGGAGGGGTGGCAGGCCCCGAGCTGGTGGGGTCAGCCCGACTCAGCAAGGGGTGTCCCTGCCCGGGCGGGGCTTCCTCAGAGCCCCCAGGGGTGGGGTTCTCTGTTTGGAAGGAGGAGGAGCCCATCCCGCCTGGACTGGGCCCACCGCGGCCCCGGCCCTGGAAAGCAGACGCCGTTACTCCCTTTACGGAGGAGGAGGAGAGCGGGGGGCAGGCTCGGGCACCCCCAGAGCACATCCTGCCTGCGAGGGCCTTCGAGGCCAGAGAGACACAGACCGAGCAGCGAGCCTGTCCCAGCGCAGCTGCTCCGTGGAGGGGCATCTGGGCAGGGTCTACCTGCCTGCGTGGTGTGTCTCATTGCGTCCTGCCCACGGGCACAGGCTTCCCCGCCTTCCTTCCTCTGCCACGAAGCTGTGGGGGCACCGACTGGCCGGCCGAGCCCAGGGAGTCATGGGGACCCGAGACGGCAGCCCTGTGCACTCAGCCTTGGGCCCTGCTCCCGCTCCGGGGGCCCCGCTGGGGAAGGCGGGCGGGGGGGGGGGGGGGGAGGCTGTGGGGGGGCGGCTCCCAGGAGCAAGGACAGGCGGGCCCACCGAGCCGCCTGCCTCCGGCCAGACGCCTGTGGCCCCCCCGTCTCCGCCCTGCACACCTGCTGCTCCCGAGTGCCCACCCCAGGCCAGGGCTGCTTTCTTTCCATCCTCACGGGCACTGGCCTGCGTGCCACCCGGGTCCCCTGGGAAATCCACGCCTTGTCTCCCACCCACCCAACCCCCGAGGCGGCCAAGACCCTGGGCAGCCGGGCCTGGGGCAGGGCCTGGAATGGGTGACATCCGGGCTGTGGCCCAGCCCCCGCCCCGGGCAGAGCGCACTCCCTGGCCCTCAGCGTCAGCCAGTGGGGTCTGAGACGGAACGTGGCGGGCTTGCCAGGAGCTCGCCTGCCTCTGCCCACCCTCTGCGTGTTCCTGAGGACGTGCCCGGGCGTCCCGGGGGGCGGGGGTGCCAGGCACACGGCGCACAGCCCGCCCCTGAGGTGCGTGCCTGGCGGAGCCCAGACACAGGACTGGGGACCGAGAGTGCTGTTTGGGGGTTTGTTACGCAGCGACGTTGCGGCAGGAGCTCACGGCCACGTGTCCCTCTCTGTCCTCCAGTTAACGCTCCTGTGGAGCAAGTAGCACCCGCAACCCGTCCGCCCGCAACCCTGTCCACCGTGACCCCGTCCACCGCGACCCTGTCTACCCGCGACCCCGTCCACCGTGACCCCGTCCACCCCCCTGTCCACCCACAACCCCATCCACCATGACGCCGTCCACCCGCGACCCCGTCCACCCGCAACCCCGTCCGCCGCGACCCCGTCCGCCGTGACCCTGTCCGCCGTGACCCCGTCCGCCGCACTGAGAACGGTGGTCCCGTCCCTCCAATGGCCCTGCCCAACGGCACCCTCCCTGACCTCGGGGTCCCGGGCAGTGTCGCGGCCTGCAGGCGCGAGGCGAGCGCAGACACTCACGGGCTGGCAGTTGGTCGGCTTCCCGTTCATGTCCTCGCTGGGCGGCCTCAGGTGGTCCCAGTCGCGGCCCTTGTTGTAGGTTATGAGCGTCATCACCTTCCCGTTGACTTTCTGGTTCGCCAAGAAGACGCCCTTCACCCCGTGCACCTGGGACAGAGACACAGGGGCCTGGAGACCTGGCCGGAGCCCCCCGCCATGGCCGGGCGTCCGAGAGCCCCCGGCCAAGAGCTCTCTGCACGCGGCCTGTTCACCTGACCCCAGCCCGGAGCCAGGGCCGCCTCACGCTCTGAAGACGAGTGGGCGCGGGGGACAGGAGGCCCGGCCCCGACCCGCAGACGGTGCTTCCCCCGACGCCGAGCTGTCCCCCCACCGGAGGCAGATGCCGGCCGCTGGACAGCAGCAGAGCCCGGGGCCCCAACAGGCCTGTGCGTCAGGGTCCCCCGTCGGCGGGCAGAGCTCCCGCTTCAGCCCCCTCCCCGCCCCCTTGCCCCCGTGGACCGCAGGGCCTGGGCCGATGGAACTGTTTGGGGCTTTCCTCCGAGACCCCCAAAGTGCCAGGTAGCAAGGGCAAGGACCCACGCCACCCTGGCCTGCCCTGGCCCAGCTCACTCTGCCTTCATCCTCAAGGCCAGCCCCGCCCCCCAGGGGCCCATGGCCATGACCCAAACACCCCCCCAGTCGTTACTAAACTGGCTCAGAAGAAATGGCCACGTATCAGCGGTTTCCAATAGTTCAACATGCTGGTTCCGCAGGGACGACCCTCTCCTGGAAGCTACTTAGTCGCAGCCTCAGACCCAGCCACGGAGAGCCCCCCTGAGCCCCCACTGAGCCCCCCCTCCGTCCTCGCATGGATTCCTGTGTGTCTGTGTGTCCCCTCTGGATCCTGATAGGACACCTGCCATCAGACCTCCTCTCCAGACCCTTCACTAATGACAGCTGCAAAGACCCTTTTTCCAAATATGGTCCCGGTCCCCGGCTCTGGGACGGCTGTGGCCACGCCTCCTGGGGTCTCTGTGGGGCCACTGCCATGGCTGTGTCCCGTGCTGGGCGGCCCCGGGCTCCACATTTAGAGGGAGGAGAGAGGGGAGCCAAGGAGAGGGACAGAGAGAGTGAGAAGGAACTGCACAGACATCGACAGACAGACGGAGGGCAGAGGAGACGGGGCAGGGGAGAGGCTGGGGGAGAGAGGGCCTGAGCCAGAGTGGGGGCCACAGCCACTGTCCCTCAGGCCAAACCGGCCTGGGCTGGCTGTGAGCGGGACGAGGGGGCAGAAGGGCTTCATGGATGACCCCGCGGTCCCTTCGTAACAGGACCTCTAACGCCAACCCCAGCTGAGCAGGGCGCCAGCCCCGCAGCGAATCCCAGCCTCCTCGCCAGCACCTGCGCCACTCAGCTTGCTCTCGTCACATTTCACGTGTCGTCAAAACAAGCAACTCTCTGCTGCTCCGGGCCCGTGGAGCCCTCCCATCCGGTCCTTTAGGAAATATTTGCAGAACCCGGAGACGGAGAATTAGAGAGAAGGCGGGGGGAGGAGGGGCGGGCAGGGCCAGGGTCCCACCTCCAGGACGTCCACCATCACGCCCGCCTCCGCCTGCCGGGAGCTGCGCACGTCCTCCAGCACCAGCGAGTAGAACACGCCGCGCGGGTCCGACTGGTACAGGTTGTACGTGTCCGTCTGGTACCACTCCTGCACCGCCACCAACACCTGGCTCTCGTCCGTGCTGATGACCTGCAGGTCCTGGGGGCGCGGCGGGAGAGCACAGGGTCAGAGGCCACGGCGGAGGGGGAGTGAGGCCCACCTGGGGGTGGGGCCTGCCTGGCTCCTCCCTCTCAGCTCTGTGGCTTCCACGTTCCCACCTTAAAAATGGGGTGCCAGCCTGACCCTCCACACTGGGCTGCAGCAGGGAGGACCAGCACAGGGGTGGGGCCGTGAGGCCTCCTGGTCCCCGCCCAGGTCAGGCTATGTGCCCATCTGTCCCTGTAAGAGACGGGCAGCAGCCCGGGGTCCAGGTCCCAAAGCCAGGGGGGCAGGAAGGGATCTGGTGTCCACCTAACCCAGTGGTCGGCAAACTGCCGCTCTGTTGACTAATGAGTTTGCCGACCACTGGAATAGGGGCTTAATCACAAGGAACAACAACAGCCTGTAATTATTGGACTGGAGAGTCTAGGTCAGTGGTCGGCAAACTCATTAGTCAACAGAGCCGCAGTTTAGTAACAACTAGTGTCAGGAAAGAGAAGGGTGGGGAGCGAGAAGGGTGGGGAGCGAGGAGGAGAGGGAGGCCTAGACCAGCCTGGAGGCTCACCGGTAAGTGACGTTTCTCCTGAAACATCACATGGGAGGCGTTCTGGGGAGAACAGGCTGGCAGAGGGGAGAGCAAGGCAGGGGCCCTGAGAGAGGACCAAGCTGGGCATGTGGGAGGCTGGCGCGGAGGGGGCAGGGAGAGCAGCTGGAGGAGGCCCGGCCACAGTGCCCTCGTCCATCCCGACCCGGGGTCACCACCCATCCGTGTGAGAGTCCTGTGCCCTCGAGTGAGTGCAGGCTCAGGTCGTGGCCACGGGGGTGACGGGGGAGGGGGTGGGGGGGCGAGGGAACCTCTCACCTTCGGCAGTGCGTACTTCGGCAGCTTCATCAGGGCAAAGTCATTATGACGATAAGACACGTAGTATCTGGTCTGGTTGCTTGACGTTGCCTAACAGGAGAGAGAGCACGCTTTTGAGGGGTTAGGTTCTCTTTCCAGCCAGATCCTCATAAACTAAAAACCACACTTTGTATTCAGCACGCCCCCCCGCCCAAAAAAATGCCCTTTTACTTTGTACCTGCTCTGCCTGAAATAGACAAACTCCTATTCATCCTTCAAAGCCCCATACCAAAACACCCCTCCTCTGCGAAGTCTTCCCCCACCTCCTTCAGTTAGAACGACTCTTCCCTCCTCCCCCTGTTGCCCTGCAGCTGAGTTATGGAACAAGGTGGAATGAGCTATCCAGGAAAGGCCAGCGCCCTGGCCTGGGGATTGGCTTCGTGGGGCCGTTGCGGGGGTGCCTGCAGCCACAGCCACAGCCACAGCCACAGCCACAGCCACAGCCACAGGGAAACTGTGAATTAGTGGCACTTAAAAATCCAACTGCCCCCTGCCCGGGTGTCTGCATTTCCCCTTATACTCCCCGTCACCTGCTGCCCGCTCCCGAGAGCCGCAGTCCCAGACCTTAAAGAAGATGAACTCGTCCTGCAGGAGCAGAGACCTGTGGTCGATGGGGCCTGCGAATAGCGAGCTCAGCTTCCTGCTGGAGCAGTTGTGGACGTGGGCGGTGACGTACCGGGTTCCTGCGGAGGAGAGCCATCGGGCAGCTGAAATCTCCATCGAGTCGCCCAGACACACTGAAGGCTGGGCCGTCCTGGCCCCGTCGGCCCCCGCTGGTACCATCCCGGGGGTTTGTTGGTGGGCTGGCATTTTAAGGGACTTGTCCTGTGGCCACACCCACTGCTGTGGGGTGGGGGTGGGGGGCTCTGGGCCACGAGCTCTTTACCCCTCAGGAAGCTGTCGGTGAGCCCATCTTACAGGTGAGGAGACAGAGGCCGAGAGAGAGGTTAGGTGCGAGTCTAAAGCACGGCCATCCGGCTGCCACCACGTTTCCTACGCCTGTGTCGCCTACGGCTGCTTTCAGAGCAGCAGAGCCCACTGGTGGCAGTGACCACGTGGCCCGCCAGCCGAGTCACCAGCTGGCCCCTGACGGGGAAGCGCTGACCGGGTCAAAGCCCAGCAGGTGAGCACCGGAACCTGAGCGCGGGGTGAGCCACACCTGCCTGCGGTCCATGCCCCTCCGCTCCTACCCTCGGTGCCTGCACCCCACGGCACCTGGACCCCCGGCGGGAGGACCTCAGACTGACCCAAATGGACTGGCAGGAGCCCCGCACGTGCCCACCTACCCAGTCTGCCCTGGGCCCGTGCAGTCACCCACGGGAGGGATGGCACTGGGCCACGGTGGGCACGCACAATGCCGACCCTGGCAGGGACCCCTCCCCCCTCCGGGGACCCCTCCTGCCCGAACAGGGTGGGCCTGAGTGTCGCTCTGCCCCTTTGCAGAGTTCACAGCGAGCAACGCTGAGCGTGCACTGGCCAGGCAGCCACAGTCTTTCTTTCCGGGCCGTCTTCCTGGGGTTTGGGGGCTCCCCGGAATTGTAGGAGGGGTTAGAGCCATGTGCTGTGGGGAGTTCCTCCCTCCAGCTTGTGAGGCAGGGGTGGGGTTCAGACACAGGAACAAAAGTGGGGCCCAGGCAGGGGGCCAGAGGAGCCGTTAAGCCTTTCACTGGCGGGGCAGCCTCGGCCCCGGTTCCTCCATCTAAATGCGTCTGAACGCTCACCTCGGGGAGTGTGGGTCCAGCGACTCAGCAGCACGTCAGACACACAGTCAGCCACCCTGTGCCACTGTCATGGTCTCCCGAACCCGCCACGTCCCCTCAAAGCGGCCTCATCACTCCCTGCAGCCAACACTGCATGTCCTGCCCACGGCCTGCCTGGCTGGACACGTGGTGGGGACCGGCCTACGTCAGGCCTAAAGGTGGCAAGTCACTCGCTCACTCATTCATTCATTCACTTACCTGTTAACTCACTCACTTACCTGTTAACTCACTCACTTACCTGTTAACTCACTCATTCACTTACCTGTTAACTCACTCACTTACCTGTTAACTCACTCACTCATTCATTCACTCACTTACCTGTTAACTCACTCACTCATTCATTCACTTACCTGTTAACTCACTCACTCACTCATTCATTCACTTACCTGTTAACTCACTCACTCACTCACTCATTCACTTACCTGTTAACTTACTCACTCACTCATTCATTCACTTACCTGTTAACTCACTCACTCACTCATTCATTCACTTACCTGTTAACTCACTCACTCACTCATTCACTTACCTGTTAACTCACTCACTCCCTCATTCATTCACTTACCTGTTAACTCACTCACTCACTCACTCATTCATTCACTTACCTGTTAACTCACTCACTCACTCATTCATTCACTTACCTGTTAACTCACTCACTCATTTACTCAATCACTCACCCACTCTCTCAATCACTCACTCTCTCACTTACTCAACCACTCTCTCAATCACTCACCCACTCTCTCAATCACTCTCTCACTCACTCACTCCCTCCCTTCTCTCATTCACTGACTGTCTCACGGTGGTGAGGCCCGTGTTCCAGGCCAGGTGCCAAGACAGATGAACACCACTCTGGTGGCGCCGAGGGGCTGTACAGTGGGAAAGCCCTGGTTTACGGCAGTTGCCCGTGTCTGTGCTGTAACAGCCACCGTGGCCATTCTCCAGCCGCCAGGAGGGATTTGCCCATGGAGCCGAGAAGGGGCGTGGCCACGTGGCTCTCCTGACGCAGCAGCAGCTGCTGCTCTGGGGGAAGCAGACGGACCGACAGTCTCGGATCCAGGGAGGAGCTGAGGGTTGGGAAAGGTGGCAGGACCTGCAGCAGCTTCCTCTGGAGCTCCCTCATGACCCACTTCACAGCCGGAGAGACTGAGGTGCAGGGAGATGAGGTCGCTTGTCCAGGCTCACGGGGTGGCACAGGCGAGCTGGGAGCTGCCGGCCTTGAATCTACCTCCACGGAGCCCGCCCCCCACAGGGGACTGCTGCTCGCACGTGTCAGTGCCCATGTCAGTGGGAACCTGCGGAGGGCCCCGCTCCCAGAGAAACCAGCAGGAGGAGGTGTGGGGCCCGGTGTCCCCAGGGGAGTATGGCCAGAGCAGGGACTGCAGGCAGGTGGGGCCCTCCCCACCCTCCCCTCCCTGCTGCCCCCTGGCCGCACCTGCAAGATGGCTGATTGTGTCTGCTGCCCCCACAGCCAGGGGCAGGGGTCTCTGTTCACCTGAGTCCCCAGCATGGAGCCCCACCCCACGGAGGGGGAGCCGGTGGAGGCCCCCTCAGAACTCGGCAAGCCTGGGGTGGGACTGGGTGAGCGGGCGACACTCGGCGCTCAGGGGCCAGAACAAATGGCCCTGGAACAGACTTCCCACCGGAGCGAAGCGCCCAGCTTCCGGTTCCCTCCCTCCGAGAACAAGTGCGTTGAAGATGATGCTGCAGCCCACACGCAAAGCTGGCCGTGCGGGGCCCGCGGCCGAGGACAGTGGCTCCGGGGGACGGCGCTCGAGGACAACGGTGTGGGCCCCGGCCCTGGCTCACCTCCCGCAGGGTCATGGGCCTCCATGTGGACCAGGTCCGCGTCGGCGCCCACTCCAGACTCAGCCCTGGAAAAGAAGGGGCTCAGGTTGGCATTGGGAATGGGGTCCCCAAGACTGGCATGGTGCCGGTGTCAGTGTCCCGCGCCTCATGTAGCCACGTGGCCTCCCGAGTCGGAGACCACTCTCGCTGTGGGTCGGAGGCCAGTCCTCTCCAAGGCACCCCGGCTCCTGCGGGGGTGCGCCTGGCAGGGACCGGGTTTGCTGAGCGTTCTATCTGCATCGTCTCCACAGGAGACGTCCCTTACGCAAGACGTTCCCATGGCATGTGTGTGTGTGTGTGTGTGTGTGTGTGTGTGTGTGTGCGTGTGTGTGTGTGTGCGTGTGTGTGTGTGTGTGTTTTGGGGGGCATTTTGCTTTGTTTTTGATCAAAATGAACTTGGGAGCCAGGGGCAGGCCTGGGAAATCTCCCTAATTCTGCAGATGAGGAAACAGGCTCAGAGAATCAAAGCGCCGGCCCTGAGGGGGCACAGCTGTCAGAGGCAGAGGCGGGCTTCCCTCCAGGACTCGCCGTTCCCCCAGGGCTCCCGGCCACCCACCCACCACAGTGCATCCCGGGAAGTCACTGGTCTCGGCTGCTGCTCCCCTCCCCGCCACAGCGATAGTGGCTCAGGGGCTCAGGCACACGGCGGGCACGTGCCTGGAACCCAGCGGGCACCGTGGCTGCGGAGGGAGCCGCCAGGGAGGCTGAGGAGGAGGGACCGCAGCTCCGAGGGCTGTGCGCTCAGGGGACCAGGGCGGGCTGGCTGCATCAGCCTCAGAATAGAGCCCCAGGCCCGCAGATGTGCCATGGGGGAGCGAGTGGGGACCCCTGTAGTGCCCTGACCTTTGACCTGTGGGCGCCAGCACCAGTCACTCTGACCCTCAGTGGAGTCTCGATGGCAGGGGGAAGTGCTGATCTAGGCTTCCGTGAACAGAGCACCTGTGAGGCCCTGTGACGGCGCTCTCCTGCCTGCATTCCTCTTTCCTGAGCAAAGAGGGCCGCTGTCCCCTTACCAAGGAGCTCGGACGGTCCGCAGGGGCTGCGCGGTGACATGTGGCCTCCCAGTCCGCGAGCTGTCCGTCCGTAATGACACCAGCCTGTTCCTCACTCATCCTCCCTCATTCACTCTCCCTCCCTCCCTCATTCACTCCCTCATTCACTCACTCACTCACTCACTCCTTCCCTCCCTCCCTCCCTCACTCATTCATTCACTCACTCACTCATTCACTCACTCTCTCACTCTTTCATTCACTCTCTCCCTCCCTCACTCATTCATTCATTCATTCACTCACTCACTCATTCACTCACTCACTCATTCATTCATTCATTCACTCACTCCTTCCCTCACTCACACATTTGTTCACTCACTCATTTCAATCCCTCATTCACTCACTCACTCATTTACTTACTCATCTATTCATTCAGTCACTCATTCATTCACTTACTGACTCACTCACTCATTCACTCCTTCCCTCACTCACTCATACTCCCTCCCTCACTCACTCATTCACTCCCCACTCACTATTCACTCATTCCCTCACTCATTCACCCACTCCCTCACTCATTCACCCACTCCCTCACTCATTCACCCACTCCCTCACTCATTCACTCACTCATTCTCCCACAGTCCCTCACTCCCCCATCAGAGCATCCCCCATGCTATTTCCCCACATGCCCACATCGAGGCCTTGGACTGGGCAGGGGAGACCGCAGGCCTGAGGCCTGGCCCCTGCAGAGACCCCCCATGAGTTGGGAAGGCACTCTGCCTTTCTAGCGCCTCGGACAGAGCTGGCTCCCTGCAGGAGGCGACAGGTGCTGACTCCTGCACCTCCTGTGTCCAGGTCCCCAGAGGTGGCATTTGGGGAAGGTCCCGGCCTGGTTCCGCACAGTTTAGGAACAGCAGGCATGTGAGACGACCCACGAGCAAGCGCACCCCGGGAGTCGAGTGCTGCGGGAGCTCAGGAACTGACCTTTGCTCTCCTGGATCGAGGGCAGCACCGATGCACATGGGTCTGAGGCCCCGCAAAGGCAGCGCCCCAGTCTGGAGTGGGGGCCTCACTCCCGGCCCCCCTTCGCCCTCCCTGACAGGGGCCTTGCCGCTGGCCCACACCAAGGCCGAGGGAGAAGCAGACACGGCTGCCCCGGAGAGCTGCGGGCGCCACACTGCCCAGCACAGTGACCGATAGCACGGCCGCGGGCCACGGGCAGAGGCGGTCCCGGCCGGGGCTGCTCTTCCGGGCGGAGCGACCAGGACAGCCGTCCCGGGGCTGGGTCTCAGTCACCCTCTGCAGCGTGAGGACGGATGTCTGGGCTGCTGTGTGCACGCCAGGCCTGAGACCAGGGGTCCTCAGACTTTTTAAACAGGGGGCCAGTTCACTGTCCCTCAGACCGTGGGAGGGCCGGACTATAGTTTAAAAAAAAAACTATGAACCAATTCCTATGCGCACTGCGGGCCCGGGACGAGTCGGCTGCTAAGCAGGACAGGCAGCGGCACCCGGCGGGCCGGATCCATGTCCTCGGCGGGCCGCATGTGGCCCGCGGGCCGTAGTTTGAGGATGCCCGCCTGAGACATTGGACCTGGGGCCAGGGCTGGTGGATGGTCAGTGCTCACAGTGTGGCAGCCACTGGGCAGCCATGATGACCTCGCTTTGGGGCGCTGAGACACGAAGGGGAGGGGGTGCACAGGGCCCGTGGGGGCCCAGCGCACAGTGGGACCCCACGCCGCCCTCCTGTGAGGCCCCTGTGAGGAAAGCCGGGACCCAGCGTCAGGCAGCACGGCCTCGGCCAGCCCGCCGCCCGCTGGGGGTGCAGGCGCCCTGGACACGCTGTCAGGCAGCACGTTCGCGCGGACGATGGCCCATCGCTGCTGCCGCCACCACATCCCGGGACGGGGCCCTCGGCAGCGTCCGGTGGTCATAGCTCACACACAACAATGGGGCGTCTGAGGGACTTGGGGGGAGTCACAATGTGGTCACAACGCCCGCCTGAGGCCAGTTAGCTCGCAGGACCTGCAGCGGCTCCTCTCCGGCCGAGGGGTCTCTGTGAGCCGGGACCGCCCCACCCAGGCCGCCTCCGCTCAGTCCCGCCGCCTCGCCCCTCCCAGCCTGGGAGCCCTCGGGCCAGCAGCTGGCCTCCTGACAAGGCCGGTGGTGGACGGCAGGGCTGCGGTTTCCAAGGAGGGAACGAGCCCTCCTCTCCGTGGGCGGCCCGGGAGAGGGCATCGCTTCCGAGCCCACGGGAAACAGGCTCCCTTCTGGGGGGGCGGGAGGGGGGGGCGGCTCAGCACACCAGCTCCCTGCCACCTCCATGAGTGGTGTGGGCGCAGGAGAGGGCAGGGAGCTGCTCCTGTGTGCTCATGTGTGTGCATGCGTGTGCGCACACGTGTGTATGTATGTGCGCGCGTGCGTGTGTGCACACATGTGTGCGTGCGTGTGCGTGAGTGTGCGTGTGCACGCGCACACACATGTGCAAGGAAGAGCAATCTGGTAGAAAGAAGGGCGCGTCCCCAGAGGCCGCTGCCCAGAAGGGCGGTGGTGGGAGCGCGGGCTCGGAGCGCCGCTTGGCCTCGGGGGTGCTTGTCCTCCGTGGGCCTCGCTCCCTCAGCCGACACAGGCCTCCTGGGCCCGGGCTGCCTGGCCGGGGCGGGAGACAAGAACACGCTGCCACGGGAGCACGGCCCAGGAGCCAGCCCGCCCTCAACGGTGGGCCACGTGCACGTGTGGCCAAGGACGCCAGCCCCAGGCCTCCCCCTCCTGCCTCGCCCAGCAGAGCCAAGAGCCCTCCGGAGCCGCAGGGGGTGAGGCCGGGCAGGGCTGGGGCAGAGCAGGAGCAGGGAGCCCGGAGCGGGGGCGGGGAGGGGCCACGGGACCCCCGCTCCCTGTGCGGGTGCGCTCACCAGAACACGTGGTCCTTGGTCACCTGCTCATGCAGCAGCAGCCACTTCCTCCCCAGGTCACAGGACGCGTAGAGCTGGGCAGAGAGAGGGAGGGACAGGCGCTTGGTCAGGAGAGCCTCTCCCGAGCCGTCCCTGCTCCCAGGACATCTCACCCGCCTCCCCCGACGGGACCGTCTCACCCGCCCTCCCGCCACGGCACCGTCTCACCCGCCCTGCCGCCACGGCACCGTCTCACCCGCCCTCCCGCCACGGCACCGTCTCACCCGCCCTCCCGCCACGGCACCGTCTCACCCTCCCTCCCGCCACGGCACCGTCTCACCCTCCTGGTCTGAGGACCTGCGGGCCAGCCCTGCGCTCACAGGGGGTGCGCACCAACCCCCAGAGGCTGCAGGCGGGTGTGCAGTCCCTAAAGGGCCCCTCCCGACCAGAGGCAGCTGGAGGAGCCGGGAGGGAGGCGGTGCAGGGGTTCCCGGGGCCACCGCCCATTCCCGTTCCCGCTTCTCTGCAAAGCCCAGCTGCTCCTGGGCCCCAGCCGGCCTGCTCACCTGTCACCACGCCCAGCCCCGCTCCCCTGTCACCACGCCTAGCCCCTCCCACCTGTCACCACACCGAGCCCCTCCCACCTGTCACCACACCGAGCCCCTCTCACCTGTCACCACGCCGAGCCCCTCCCACCTGTCACCACGCCGAGCCCCTCTCACCTGTCACCACGCCGAGCCCCTCTCACCTGTCACCAAGCCGAGCCCCTCTCACCTGTCACCACGCCGAGCCCCTCTCACCTGTCACCACGCCGAGCCCCTCCCACCTGTCACCACACCGAGCCCCTCTCACCTGTCACCACGCCGAGCCCCTCCCACCTGTCACCACGCCGAGCCCCTCTCACCTGTCACCACGCCGAGCCCCGCTCACCTGTCACCACGCCGAGCCCCTCTCACCTGTCACCACGCCTAGCCCCTCTCCCCTGTCACCACGCCCAGCCCCACTCACCTGTCACCACGCCCAGCCCCGCTCACCTGTCACCACGCCGAGCCCCGCTCACCTGTCACCACGCCCAGCCCCAGTCACCTGTCACCACGCCCAGCCCCGCTCACCTGTCACCACGCCCAGCCCCGCTCACCTGTCACCACGCCTAGCCCCGCTCACCTGTCACCACGCCGAGCCCCTCCCACCTGTCACCACACCGAGCCCCTCTCACCTGTCACCACGCCGAGCCCCTCCCACCTGTCACCACGCCGAGCCCCTCTCACCTGTCACCACGCCGAGCCCCGCTCACCTGTCACCACGCCGAGCCCCTCTCACCTGTCACCACGCCTAGCCCCTCTCCCCTGTCACCACGCCTAGCCCCGCTCACCTGTCACCACGCCCAGCCCGGCTCACCTGTCACCACGCCTAGCCGGCCCTCACTGCTGGGGGCACGGAATGAATGAGCAAACCCCCCGGGGCCGGGCCGCCCCCTCCTGTAAAGCCCTGTGGTCTCGGTGGCGACTGCCCATCCCTGCCCTGGGAGCAGGAAAGCAGCCAGGACAGCACGCCAGGGGTAGGCATGTGCCAATAAAACTTTATTCACAAAACAGGGGGCAGGCCACTGTCTCCTGACACTTGTCCAGGGTCCGTGATCAGAAATGACCACCTATGCTATGGAGAAAGGGTTTTTAAAATACTTATTTTTATTGATGTCAGAGCGGAAGGGAGAGGGAGATAGAAACATCACTGAGGAGAGACAGTCACTGATCGGCTGCCTCCTGCAGGCCCCACACTGGGGATCGAGCCCGCAACCCGGGCGTGTGCCCCTGACCAGAATCAAACCTGGGACCCCTCAGTCCGCAGGCCGACGCTCTGTCCTCTCAGCCCAGCTGGCCGGGCTGGGGAAGGGCTTCGGGGCGCTCCCCTGCCCTGGAACACAGCATCAGGAGGGCCTCAGCGCCGCGCTAGCAGGCGCGTACGTAGTAGGTGCTCAGAGGACACGGCGGTTGGACTGGATTTGCATTACGGCTGCAGCGGAGAGCCTGGCAGCGGCCGTGGCCTCCCACGCAGCCCGGGCAGAGCTCAGGGCTTGTCCGACGCCACTCCATTCCGCACGCACACGCACACGCACACGCACACGCACACGCACACGCACACGCGCACACACACGCACACGCACACGCACACGCACACGCCACAGAACTGAGGCTCAGAGAGGGTAAGTCGCTCAAGGATGCAGTGTCCGCTCACCGCGGCAATTCCCATCTAGCAGACCCGAGCATAACGGACGCGCTCTCCTCGCTGAGCCACCGGCACGTGGCTCCTGCCCTGGGTCTTCACGAAGCCCCTCCCGCTGGCCCTCAGGGAGGTGGTTTAGAATGCACCGTCCATGGCACCGTCCATTGCACCGCCCATGGCACAGTCCATGGCACCGTCCATGGCACCGCCCATGGCACCGTCCATGGCACCGTCCATGGCACCGCCCATGGCACCGTCCATGGCACCGTCCATTGCACCGCCCATGGCACCGTCCATTGCACGGAAATACAACGTTTCTGCTTCACGAAAGGCAAACACACCAGGAGACGCGAACGCACGCACCAGGGACATACAGGGGCACGCTAAGCCTGCCAGAGCAGCCCTGGCGGCGCCACCCGTGGGCTGGGCATCGTCCCAGGCACTGAAAGGTGGCCGGTTCGATTCCCGGTCAGGGCACGGGCCCAGGTTTCAGGCTGGATCCCCACCCGGGGGCCTGCAGGAGGCAGCTGGTCTTTGTTTCTCTCTCTCCCTCCCCCCTCTCTCTAAATCAATAAAAAACACATACATACTACACATATAGACATATACAGACAGATATATACAGACACACACATATGCATGCACACACATCACATATGCACACACGCACACACACACACACACACACACACACACACACACACACACACACGGCCGCAGCCCCGCGCTGCCCGCCCGGCTCACCTGGCCCTCCTTGGTGTAGGCCAGGACCTTGTCCTCGTCCTTGGGGTGGAAGATGAGCTTGTCCACGGTGAAGGGCACGAGCTGCTTCCGGAAGGTGGTGGCCTCGTCCGTGCTCAGGAACAGGTTCTGCTCCCCGCTGCTGAGCGAGGAGCTGAGGAAGAGGATCTGAAACACAGGCCACAGGTGGGGCCAGCGCTGAGGGGCCAGTTCGTGGGGCCAGGGCTGAGGGGCCAGCATGTAGGGGCCAGGGCTGAGGGGCCAGCACTGAGGGGCCAGCACGTGGGGCCAGGGCTGAGGGGCCAGGGCTGAGGGGCCAGCGCTGAGGGGCCAGCACATGGGGGCCAGCACGTGGGGGCCAGGGCTGAGGGGCCAGCACGTGGGGGCCAGCGCTGAGGGGCCAGCGCTGAAGGGCCAGTTTGTGGGGCCACGCTCGGATGCCAGGGCTCCACTGCCTAGCCATACGGTCACTTCCCTTCCTGTACCTCAGCTTCCTGGTCTGCAAAGTGGGGGAGACAGCACGGCCCCCGGCCCGGGTGAACCTGCAGTGACGGTCTACCAGGCCTGTGACCAGGCCGCCCTCCTCAGAACTCTACGAGGCGGCTCTAATTACACCAGCGGTGCCTCGCTTGGCAGATGGGGAAACTGAGGCGCAGAGACGGGAGGCAAACTGCTGAGGTCACAGGCCAGGCGTGAGGGAGCCAGGGTCCAGACGTGAGTGTGACTCCCGAGCCCCAGTGTTTCGGGGGGCGCTGCAGGGAGGGGCGGGACTGGCCCGGCCACAGGGGAGCTCAGCTTCCTGAGGGCAGGCGAGGGGCCGTGAGACCCCTTCTGCGTGGGCGCCCCCCTTCCACCCCAACCTTCCTCTAGAAGGCCTTCCCGCCGAAGACCGTTAAACACACGGAGCGGAACCACGGAGCCTCCACGTGAACAAATGGTAATCCGGAAGGTCCTTCCTTTCCAGGGAACCTCCTGAGCGCCCTGTACGTCCCTCGGTCTCCCCCTGCCCAGACCCTTCTGTCCCCAGCAAACCCAGGGTCCGAGGAGGCCCACAGCACGCCTGCCAGTCCTGGGCGACGTGCCCCGAGCTGTGTCTGTACAGAGGGCAAATGTGGGGGGAGCGGGGGGAGCCCGCGATCAGAGAAGCGTGTTTGCTGAGATGTTTAAGGACACGGGTACCGCGTGCTCACCACAAATACAGGGTCAAACGCCAGGCAAGTGTGATTCCTGTGCGTGCCACACTGACCATGTCCCGAGGAAGGTTAGCATCAATGTGCCCCTGGTGAGGGCGCAGAGCGAGTCTAACTTTCTCAGTGGAAAACGCATCGAGTGAGGACGGAAGGACGGAAGGATTGTTACGCAGCGTGAAAAAGAAGGGAACCCAGCCATGGGTGACAACACGGATGAACCTTGTGGGCATTTTGCTGCGTGAAGTCCGTCAGACAGGCAGAGAGAGACACATCTCCTCTGATCGCATGTACATGTGGACTCAAAACCCAGCTCAGGCCAGAGGCGGCCTGGCGCACCGAGGCCGCGGCTGGGCAGGCACGTGGGTATGACATAAAGTCCCGAGGGTGTCACCACAGCCGGTGGCCAGGGAAGATGTGTTGCCTGTTTGAAAGTTGCTAAGCAAGCAGAGTCCTCAAAGCTCTCGTTACAAGAAAAACAAGCTGTAACCAGGTGAGGTTATCATACTAACCAGACCTACTGCGGGGATCACTTATACACAGACCCAGGTTGTACACCTGAAACCAGCAACACGTTACTAGAGGCCCGATGCGCGAAATCCGTGCGAGAGAAGGCCCTCCTTCTCCCGGCTGCCTGCACCGCTTCCCTCCGGCACCCGGGACCCGGGCTTCCGTCAGGTCTAATTAGCATATTATGGATATGTCAGTTACACCTCAATCTAAAGGAAATGAAGAGGAGGAAACACGGGGGTGTTAATAATGGTCGGTGTGAAGTGGCGGGGTTAGAAGAAAGTGTTTATGTTAAATAAACGTTCATGTGGACAAGTTTTAGATGGACAGAAGGTGGCCGAGTTCACACAGCCTGGTCCTCAGGTGCCGGCTATTCACATCCTCCATCAGTAGATACAATCAGATACAATGTTGCAATGAAGGCACGAGCTTGGACACACCCGTGCGTCTGAGCGCCCCCTCCGCCGGCTTTTCCACTAACGTCTCTCTCTGTCCCAGGACCCACGCAGGATCCCACAGGACGTTTAGTCCTCCCGTCCCCTCAGGCTCCTTGCTCTGCGTGACCTTGGCGTGTTGGAGGGACCCTGCTGAGGCATCTTGCGGGATGTCCCTCCGTTTCGCTCTGGCTGACGTTTTTCTCGTGGGGACACGGGGGTGACAGGGTTTGGGGAGGAAGAGCATGGGGGGCAGTGCCATCCTCGTGGGACCATCCCCAGGGCACATGCTCTCTGCGTGGCCTGTCCCCGGGACGCTGCCCTCGCCGGCCGGGGCGTGCAGCTCTGGTTTCTCCTCCCCACAGTTCCTCTTCCCCCTTCCTTCCTCACGGTCCCTCTGGGAGGACACCTCGGCACGGCCCACACCTGAGGAGTGGGGTGGTCCCTCCGGGGGGTGGAGTAGCTACTTTCATTATTGGGAATTCTTCCACACGGGAGGAGAATGGGAGATTGCTCTCTTCTCCCTGTCCCCACCCCCTTTTATTTACTTATTCAACATTCATTTGCATCACTGTGAACTCATGAATATGCATTTTATCCTCTGAGTTGTAAGGGGGGGTTACATTGTTACTGAGTTGCCCAAATTGCCCAGCTCTGGCTGCTGGGAGCTCTTCGAGGCTCCGTGGCTTCCCTGACATAACCCATCGCCCTGCTGCTTCTGAACGCTCCACACCGCGCCTGGCTTCCCCGGGCAATTGGGGGAAAGGCGACAGGTCACCGAGACTTCCTACACATCTCGCCGAACACGGCAGGGTTCACGCAACATCCGTGCCAGGCTCCGGGGCCGGGCTCTGCGCTCCCTCCGGGGCAGTGACTCGCAGGCTGCCGGGGCCTCTGGGCAGGGAAGCCCCCGTTTCCCTCGTGACAGTGCTTTTCTCATGGCCCTGGCCGAGTAGCTCAGTTGGTAGAGCATCGTGCTGATACACCAAGGTTGCAGGTTCGATCCCCAGTCAGGGCACATACAAGAATCAAGCAATGAATGCATGAATCAGCGGGACAAACATTGATGTTTCTCTCTCTCTCTCTCAAAATCAATAAATAATTTAAAATAAGTAAGGTGCTTTTCTTATCATGCATTTTTCAAAATGTGATGACGAAATTAGTATTTGCTTCCCTACCTCATACCGCCCTGAGCACAGGTGTGAGAATGAACAAGTCATCTCTTCTGTCAAAGAACAGTGTAGACAGCCGCCGTTTTGGACTGCGTGACGTGACAGCCGTCATGTTGGCCGCATGGCTTGCTGCTCCCCTGGGGGCCGCCATCTTGAAACGGCAAAGGCCAACCCCTCCCTTTGAAATAGCCAATCACAAAAGGTTATGTGTCTGAGCTCCAATCAAGAGCAAGGGACAGGTCACGTGCATCAGGGATTACAAAGCCGAGCGGACAGCCGGCTGGGTGTGCAGGTGCCTGCAGACCACGTGCGCACCCCTCTACGTAGAAGTAAAGAGGTCTGCCTCGCTGCCTGGCAACCGAGTGTTTTGTGTTCTACCAGGACCCCTGACTTGGGGGCTCGCCTTATTTCTAACACAGGGATGGGGCTTCAGTCCTTCGGCATCTGGACAGGCCTGCCGTGGGCCCGGCCTGGTGGAGGCACGGATGCACGAATGAACGAATGAATGAATGAATGAATGAGTAGCTCCACCTCAGCTGCGACTCCGAAGGGGACTGTTTGCTTTTCTCTTTGGCAGGAAAACACCCCCGGGGCACGTGACCTAGCTGCAGAAATCATTTAAGAGTCTCACTCGTTCATGCCCCTTCACTGCCCAAGTGTCACCTATCACAGGAAGCCAGGGGGGGCAAGGGCTTGGGTCCACACGGGCTTTAGGGAAGGGAAAATAGCACCCAGCGCAGGGCAGGTCTGAGGGCAAGAAGGAGGGCTTCCCGCAGAGGTGACCCCAGAGGAGCCTTGAAGAATGGATGGTCGGCCGAGAGGAGGGTGTCTCAGGACCAAGGCACGTGGGCGGGGGGGCCCTGCCCTGCCCCTCTCTCTCGCTCAGCTTCACCGCTCCCACCCCACAGGCCCGGGCGTCAGCCACCTCGGCCACCCGGTGTGTTTCTCCTGTTCGCTGAGACCGTTCACACCCGGAATGCACAGCGGGACCAAGACACCTCCACGCTCACCATTGCTAATTCAGAAAACACGTTTTCAGATTTCAAAATGACACAAAATCCATGTGTGATAAAATTAAAATACTTTCTTTCAAATGTTCTGAGCCCCAAACGCTAGGCAACTTCAACAAAGCTGAATGTTTCTCATTTATTTCGGGTACCCCTACTTTGCAGGTATCCCTCCCCGCAGCGTGAGTGTAGCTTGTTTTTATGATAGAGACACCCTTCTCCTTGTTATCTGGTTGTCAAGTACCCCTCGTGCACCAAAGCTCATTTCAAAGGTCACCTCCTCCAGGAAGTCCTCCATGATACGTTATTCTGATCCCTCCCCTGCTCTTTCCCCAGCATCTGTGCATTCGTTTGGTCCGGCCCAACGTTCCCGCGGGGCTGGGAGGCTGTGCAGCCTGGCGGGGCCCATGTGTTTATCACGGCCACATCCCCTGCCCAGCAGGTGCCCTATCCCAATAAACAGGCACTGGTGCTCCTCCGACGCAGAGCCAGGGCCCTGGGCCCGGGTGCCTCCCCCCCACAGCGCAGTCAGGGCTGGAGCCCCGCGGAGCATGGCGCCGAGGTGGGAGGGCGCTGATCTGGACGGGGCTGTTGTGGCCTCAATGGGGTGAGTGAGCCGGGAAGATGGGGGACGACCAAAGTGCTGACGAGGAGAGGAACTGTGGAGCAAAAAACAACTCAATTAGCATTGCGGCGGCTGGCAGACCGTTCTTCCAAACTGGGACCCAGCCTATTTTAGCCGGCGCATTCTCACCGCGTGCTATTCCGGGGGGACAGATGGCACCTGCGCTCGGGGCTGGGCTGTGAGGCCGGCGGCTTGAAATCAGAGGCAACATGTGAGCGGAAACAGTCGACAGCTTCATCTGGAGTGTGAGTCCCGGCGGCGACATCACCCGTGGGCCCAGGACCAAGTGCACACGCAGGGCCCCGGTGCGGCGACATCACCCGTGGGCCCAGTACCAAGTGCACACGCAGGGCCCCGGTGCGGCCACCGACATCACCCGTGGGCCCAGTACCAAGTGCACACGCAGGGCCCCAGTGCGGCGACCGACATCACCCGTGGGCCCAGGACCAAGTGCACACACGGGGCCCCGGTGCGGCCACCGACATCACCCGTGGGCCCAGTATTAAGTGCACACGCAGGGCCCTGGTGTGGCCACCGACATCACCCGTGGGCCCAGTACCAAGTGCACACGCAGGGCCCCGGTGCGGCCACTGACATCACCCGTGGGCCCAGTACCAAGTGCACACGCAGGGCCCCGGTGCGGCCACCGACATCACCAGTGGGCCCAGTACCAAGTGCACACGCAGGGCCCTGGTGTGGCCACCGACATCACCCGTGGGCCCAGTACCAAGTGCACATGCAGGGCCCTGGTGCGGCGACATCACCCGTGGGCCCAGTACCAAGTGCACACACGGGGCCCCGGTGTGGCGACATCACCCGTGGGCCCAGTACCAAGTGCACACACGGGGCCCCGGTGCGGCGACATCACCCGTGGGCCCACGACCAAGTGCACACACGGGGCTCTGGTGCGGCGACATCACCCGTGGGCCCAGTACCAAGTGCACACGCAGGGCCCTGGTGCGGCCACCGACATCACCCGTGGGCCCAGTACCAAGTGCACACGCAGGGCCCCGGTGCGGCCACTGACATCACCCGTGGGCCCAGTACCAAGTGCACACGCAGGGCCCCGGTGCGGCCACCGACATCACCCGTGGGCCCAGGACCAAGTGCACACATGGGGCCCCGGTGCGGCGACCGACATCACCCGTGGGCCCAGGACCAAGTGCACACGCGGGGCCCCGGTGCGGCCACCGACATCACCCGTGGGCCCAGGACCAAGTGCACACGCAGGGCCCCGGTGCGGCCACCGACATCACCCGTGGGCCCAGGACCAAGTGCACACGCAGGGCCCCGGTGCGGCCACCGACATCACCCGTGGGCCCAGGACCAAGTGCACACACAGGGCCCCGGTGCGGCCACCGACATCACCCGTGGGCCCAGTACCAAGTGCACACGCAGGGCCCCGGTGCGGCCACCGACATCACCCGTGGGCCCAGTACCAAGTGCACACGCAGGGCCCCGGTGCGGCCACCGACATCACCCGTGGGCCCAGTACCAAGTGCACACGCAGGGCCCCGGTGCGGCGAGAAGAAGCAAGCAGCTCAGGAGCACTAAGCCACCCCGGGTCCCTCCGCCACGGCCCCAGATGCACAGCATGGGGCCCATCATTCCACAGCTCTCCCACCATCATCCGTGCGGCCGGTGTCACAGGACACCCGGGCCCGCAGGGTCAGAGCCTGCCCTTCTCAAGGGCCCTGCGGAGTGCTGAGCCCCCGGCGGGTTCAGCTCTGTGCCCGCCAGCTCTGTGCCCACTAACTGCATGCCAACCCGCTGTGCAGCCCTGGCCTCGGGTGACAAAATGAACCAGCCAAGGAGCACAGCCCACCCCAGGCCCCGGTGGCCACGGCTCCCAGCGGCCTGCCTGAGGAGGGCACTGCCATCACCGCTTATCCGCCGGTGCAGACAGGAGGCCGAGGGGCTGCGCCAGGAGGGAGAACCTGACGGGATCTGGGGCTGGCGCCGGCGCCCACGCTCAGCCACTCGGATAACGATGTGCAGGAGGGAGGTGATACGGAGCACAGCCCCGGGCCCAGGCAGGGAGGTCACGCTGCCTGAGCAAAGCGTAGCCACGGCATTCGCACAAGGGGGCCGTGCAGGTGCTGGGGGCACACGGAGCTGGGCTCCTGTCCTCACCAGGCCCCCGAGAAGCTGTGCAACCTTGGGCAAGTTCATTCACGTCTCTGAGCCTCAGGCTGCTCGTGAAGATAGGGATTCCCACGGCAGAGGTCGTTAGAAGAGATAAATGAAAAGATGTATATAATGGACCGAGCACAGTCCCCTGGACATCCAATTCCCTGCCCATGACACCCAGGTTACTGCAGCATTTTTGCTTTGGAAGAGGAAGTGGGCTTCAGCGGAGTTCACTGAGCATTTACCCAGCACCTCTGTGGGCCCCAACCGCGCTGTGATGGGGAGTCACCCCGGGCCCAGGGCCCTTGTTCCGCGTGGGAAGAGCACCAGTGCCTGTTTATTTCCCGGCCCGGAGGGAAAGGCAGACTCTCACAGAGAACGCTAGGGAACATTGGGATGGACCAAATGAATGCACAGACGCTGGGGAAAGAGCAGGGGAGGGATCCGAATAACGCGTATCACAGAGGGCTTCCTGGAGGAGGTAACGCATATCACGGCCCTCTGCCGCCAAGCTCACTTTGAAATGAGCTTTGGTGCACGAGGGGGTACCGAACAACCGGATAACAACGGGAGCAAAGCCCATCCAATGAAAGCAGGATCTACAATAGAAAACCCAAACACCATGACTTTCTGGGCGAGAAGGAGGGTCCCCCTTCAGAATGTTCTGGTCACACTGAGCTCTGCCATGACGGGCTTCTTCTCATCTTTTGAGGTCTGGCTCGGGCGACACCTCCTCTGGGAAGCCCCCGGCCCCAGGCCAGGCTGAGGGTGAGGCGAGTGAGGTGTTAGGGTGCACAATTAGGGAGACACCACACTCAGGTGCGACCGGGCCATATGCGCCCCGTCCCTGTCACCACTGCCTTTGAGCTGCCTCAGCTCCGTGACCCGGCCCGTCTGTGGATGATCCTCCCTCCGTCAGGAGGCGATGCATCTTGGTAGGCAACGGTAGGCATGGGCAGTGCCGGTCTGTCACGGGCGCTGGGCCCCTAGGAGGGTCCGAAGCGTAGGGCAGGGCTCCAGTACCCGGCCTGCCCTCACCTGTAGGGACCCCGGGACGTTCTGTGCCCTCTGCCGCCACCACAGGGCTCGCTGGCTGCACGGCCGGCTGCTCTGTGGCCCGCTGCCGCGTGTCCCTGCAGGCACGGCGGTGGCTGCCCCCTGCCCCCTCGCCTGTCAAGCTCACTCTCCTGGGCCGGGGCTCCCACCCTCTCCTGCACGAGGCGGTGCCCGTCCCAGCGGCCTCACAGCCGAGCTCGCGAGTGATAAACAGGAAAGCGGCGCCCAGAACCCCCCTCGCCGCCGCCGCCAGACGCTGGCTGCTCCGCGCAGCCTCGGTTCCCGTTCCGTCAGGGAGGGGCTGGTTTAGTCTGCCCTTTCCCGAGCACAGCCCCAAGCCCCCCAGCCCCCAGGACGGGCGTTCCCGAGTAACGTGTCTATTTAAACCCAACCGCCCATCTATTCCTGGCCACACAGATGTGCCCAGCTGCGGGCACAGACGCTTGGCTTTGACGCACGGAGAGGCAGACGCAGGAGACAGACAGACACAGCGGCACCCACCCCCGGACCTTAAATTAGAATCAGCGCAGAGCCGCCCGTGCCCGCTGAGTCACGGCGAGCACACAGCACTCCCACCACCCCCGCAGCTTGGGAGTGAGCGCACCGCATCCTGCTGGGTCGGCAGCACGCGCAGGGCGGCGCCGGAGGAACCCGCTCCGGGTCACAGTGCTCAGTTGAGTAACCGTGGGCACGGGAGGGCACAGGACAGAGTCTGAGCGAGAGGCGCTTGGGTCCCGTGGCCTTGGCAAGCCCGTCTCCTCACCTGGGAGGCACCCTGTCCTGAGCTGAGCTCCACGCTGGGTCACATGTGAAACCCCAGCAGCAACACGGGGTTCTGTGCGCTTCCTTAACCGCAAGTCTGTTCTTGGTGAGTCTCAGATAACCTGCATTTATGTCATGCCAGCCCACCTGTCACGTCCCTGCCTGAGCCCCGCCGTGCCCCTGAGGCTGGCACTCATGACCCCCTCCGTGACCTCATCCTGCGGACCCCCAAGTGCCAGCCGTCCTGGGGCCTCCAGGTCCCGAGGCCTGTGCGCCCTGCACGCTCACGGAGCGGCTCTCACAGCCGGATGCCCCGCCTCCTTCCCTGACCGCAGCGCAGGACGGGCCTGCAGGGGGCAGACCAGGGCTGGAGGGGCAGCAGGAGCCGGGGGATTGGCCCTGTGAGATCAGCTGCCCACCTGCCTTGGGGCAGAGGTCCCCCCCCCCCCCACGCACCCACTGATTCCCGCTCTGGGCGTGCCGCACCTGTGCCCGTGCCCATTCAGTCACCTGCTGCAGCCGTCCCGTGCCACCAGCCCCTGAACCCACGTCCTCGGGCAGCTGCCGGTGGCTCGTGTGTCCGAGTCTCGTCTCTGCAAAGACGTGAGCTCCCTCCAAGAGGCCAGGCCGAAGCGGAGGCAGTGACATCCGCTGAGCACCTACTGCGTGCGCGGCCTGCGCTGGGCACCTGCACTCGAGTTCTCGTACTTTCCAACAGCGCTGAGTGGGGGAGGTTTCTGTCTCCGTTACAGACAAAACCCAGCCGCTCAGCGAGTGGCAGGGCCTGCTCCTGCCCTCGGGGTCCTCACGCCAGAGCGCCGCCTGCAACCCAGTCCCCCAGCCCCCGGGGCAGGAGCCTCGCCTGCCCCCGTGCGAGCCTGGAGCAGCCACGCGGCCAGCACGGCTACGACACCGCTGGTCAGGGAAGGGCCGGTTCCGCTTTAACCCCTGGCCTGCCCATCACGGGCGTGTAAGACCGTCCCCGAGAACATCTGTGAACGTAGCCGGGGGCCCGCCTTCCCTCCCCTCCGGCCGGAGGCTGTGTGGGATCTGCGTGTGGCCGACGGTAACTAGAGGAGGCGGACAGGTGTCAGATGCAGAAAGATGCGGCACCATTATTTCCCAGCTCGGACTTGGTAGCTATCTGTCCGTACCATTTGTGAAACCGGAGGCCCGCCAGCCCCTCCCCCTGAGTCCTGAGGACCCCGCGCTCCGAGGGGCTTCCGGGAGGACCTGGGGTGAGCCGCTGACCTGGGCTCTGTCTGGAGGCATTCTGCACTCAGAGCTCAAGGCGCCTGCTCGGAGGGGGCGGCGCGTCCTCTGGGCGGTGCGGTTTGGAGACAGCCTTTCACCAGGACGGGGGGGACCGGGGGCGGGGGGGGGGGGGGACAGAGGGCTCTAGATGTGGGCAGTGTGCCCGTTCACCTGCGCTACCTGGACAGCAGGAGGCCCGCCTCGCAGTGCCCTCCGTGGCGCCGTTTCCACGTGACTCAGGCGGCCTCCCGGGGAAAGATGACAGCTTTGGGAATAACTGGAATCTTCGGCTCCTCGGATACTTGAAATGAGAAATCAGGACGTCGTTGTCGCTGCCGGTCAAGGCGGGTAAAACGTTGCATTCGCCTCCATGAGCGGCCGCTGTCACGGCTTCAGGTGAGCGTCCGAGGGCCGAGGGGGCGGCGGCGGCTGCACCAAATGGCAAGGCCGTGGCCACCGGTACAAGGGCCCGTGGATGTTCTGTGGTCGCAGCATCAAGGAAGGGCAGAGCTGAACGAGCGGCCCATCACTGTAAATTCCTCCAATGTGGTACCGAACCCAATCCCCGCCAGCAGCCGAGGCCAGCGCCGGTCCCGGTTTGCATGAAGGAAACGCCGTGTCTCAGCACAGACACCAGCGTGGGGAGGGAAGCATCGTCCCAGCGTTTACTGAGCACTTACTATGTGCCGGGCACTGCCCAATGCTGTGCGCGCATTCCCACAGCCTCCCGGGGGCAGTCACTCTCACTGTCCCTCTGATCGTCTCAGAGAGGGCGGGACCCACCGCCCAGCAGGGGTGGGAGGTGGGGGTGCTGGCATGGGATCTGAGCGGGGCGGCCCCCTCTCACTGCACCGTGATGTGGCCCGGGGTGTACCCTGCTTGTCACTCTTCATTCATGCGTTCACGGAGATGATGTCACCATGGAGATGATGTCACCATGGAGATGATGTCACCATGCTTTCACGGAGATGATGTCACCATGCTTTCACAGAGATGACATCACCCTGGCTCATGCAGATGATGTCACCGGGTGCTGGGACAGAGCGAGGGCACTGACTATCCATTGGTCACCACACAGTCTCGTGGTGAGACAGACGGCAGCCAAATTAATACTTTCCTAGTCTTTTTTCATTTGTGTGCGGCCTTCTCCAGAACCCGAACCCTGAACCGGAACCCTGAACCACGCGGGACGTGAAATGGGTTCCCACATCTGGCGCCCGAACAGGGACATCTGGAGGAGATGATATTTTTCGCCTAGAGCGAAGGAGGGGAAAAATACCCCGAGAAACAGTGTGGAAAATTCACCGAGAAAACGGTGAGGGAAAGTCACCGCACCCAAAGCCCGCGGCCAGCCGCAGAAACCGGATCTGTCAGTAGGGTGGGAATGTCTTTTTCAGCCAGGCTAATGGGGAAGAACTAGGTTATAAAATAATGTGGTTTCTTGTTCAAATTAAAATCTTAATTGGTATTTGGAATTTAAAATCTGTAATAAGAAATGAAACTCCACTGTTGAAACCGCCTCTGGTGCGGAGAAATTCAAAGGGGGCAGGAGAGGGCAGGGCTATCCGCTCTCCCGCAGTGAGATCACTTAAGGTTTCGTTTAAAAATTATAAAAGAACTCGCAGGGAAATGCAAATCTTGGCCAAATTGGGTGCTAGTTATTACTTCGGAAAGCGAAAAAGAAAGGAAAAATTTAAGACCTGTCTATCTTTTAAGCATGAAAAGAAGTTCGGCCAGATCTGTTGCTGAAACTTCTCCCGAAGTAAGCAGGATGTGGGGAACGGGAGACCCGTGGAGATCCAGTATGGAAGCCCCTCTCCCAGTATGCTGATTTAAAGTTTCCTCTCTGGCCAAGAAAGAGTAAAGGTGGCGTAAAGGAACCAAAAGGAGAAGACAGAGGCTAGGTTCTAGCAGCAGGATTGGCATTTCCATAATAAAGAGTAGTTTTTAAAATGCTAATGAGCCTTGTTGAAAAGTTAACTTTTAAGGCCTTCAAGAAAATAAGTAAATTTGTCTCTGTTATAGAATTTATCCAAAGTAAATGCCTTAAAGTAATTGGAATTGGATTTGAATCTCAAAAACTTGTTGAAATATAGATAGTGTTAATTATAAAAATCCAAATAGCCCAGGTGAGGGCTGGCTTCGCCCTTTGTTCATGGAGGAAGAAGGGTAGACGTCCTTCCCCCAGCAGGACAGGTAGACCAGTTCCTGCCAGTAGTCCTCCCCCTAGAGGTGGGCTCCCGCCTGGCCCCCAATATTCCCAAATTAATGCTTTTCTAGTCTCTTTTCCTTGGTGTGCGGCCTTCTCCAGAACCCGAACCCTGAACCGGAACCCTGAACCACGCGGGACGTGAACGGGGTTCCCACAGCACAGTACCCCCCCCCCCAGAGTTCTCCGCCAGAAAGTGCCTCCAAAACGTACACTGAGAGAACATAACTTCCACGTGGCTGGTTTTAAAACCGAGTAATTACGTGGTTTACGGCCCGTTTTTAAACCCGCTCTGTAAGTTGTGAGTAGGAAGCGTGTCCCCGTAATCGCCAGTTGCTCTGCCTGGTGCTGGCGATGGCAGTGGGTTTTACAATTAGGCAGTGGGGACTCACCAACCAACCCACGGACGGGCTTCCTCGGGAGGCCCACGGGTGCCTGTGGGGAGGGTGCTGGCGGGGTGTACGGTGACTGACTGGAAGGGTGACAGCACAGCTAGGATGGCACAGGGCCCATGGGTTTGGGCTATGCATGCATGTGTGCGTGTGGTCATGGGTGTGCATGCATGCAAGTACTATGTGCATGTGTGTGTGTGTGTGTGGAGGGGAGGGGCTTGAGGAGGCATGGCTCCCGGCCTGGAGGGAGGTGCCAGGTGGCCGGGGATGGAGTGGTTTGCAGCTGGGCGTGGCTGTGGCGCAGGTGCCCGGCTCTGGTCGCCGGGGTCAGTGGCACTGCGGTGGCCAGAGACACAGGCGCTCAGGTCTGCCTTCCTGACACCAAGCAACTGGCCGTGCACGCCCGGGGCTGCCTGTGTTACACACCGTGATGCGCTTATAAACATCATTTGCTGCTCAGATGAGATTTCAGCTTAACCGAGGGTCCCTCCCCGAGCCTGGCAGCCCTCTGAGGGGTGAGCCCTGCAGGGGGGCGGCCTGCGGTCACCCACCCAGCCGCGAGGCCGCAGTGGCCTCTCATGCACCACGATGGAGGACAGTGGTGGGGGGGAGGGTCTGCGGGAGCACTGAGCCACTTGGCGCCCTGCACGGGGTAAGGAGGCTGCCTGAGGCGGTGCCACATACAGGGTGAATCCGAGTGAGCCGGGGAGTAACTGAGGAAGTCACTTCAGGTCCCGAGGGAGCACATGTGGGCGCAAGGACGTTGGACAGGGCGGGGTGGGGGGTTGGGGGGCCGGGTCACAACTACCCCATCCCGGATTCCCCAGGATGCACCGGGCTGCTGCCTGACAGAGACTTCAGGCTCATTTAAAAGGCGGCCTGTCTGGTGGCCGGCCCCTCGGGACCAGGAAAACGTTCCCTTTCCCCAGGCCATGCCGCCCCCTCCAGGGCACACAGCCTGGCCAGCGCATTCGGCCCCGCCCCTTGGCTGCGGGCCTGCAGGGCGCTGCCCGTGGTGTGCGGTGGCCCTGATGTGACGCTCCAAAGGGCGGGTCCTTGTTTGTCTTGCTCACGGCTGCGTCCCAAGAACCCACAGCTCTGCTCCGCCAGCCAGCCGAGTCGCCCCGCCTCACGCAGACCAGTGAGTGCCCTGGAGGACCCCAGAGACCCCCATGCACCACCCGCAGGAGGACAGGGCCAGCCTGGGCTGGGCGCTTCCCGAGACAAGGACAGGCCTGCTCCTCTCTGAGGCCGCCGGCACAGGACCAAAGTCGGCTTCGACTGCAAAGGGTCACGAAGTGAGCCGTGTGCACACACAGAGGCGTGTGCACACACAGAGGCATGTGCACACACAGAGGCGTGTACACACAGAGGCATGTGCACACACAGAGGCGTGTGCACACAGAGGCGTGTGCACACAGAGGGGCGTGTGCACACAGAGGTGTGTGCACACAGAGGGGCGTGTGCACACACAGCGGCGTGTACACATAGAGAGGCGTGCACACACAGAGGCGTGTACACACAGAGGCGTGTGCACACACAGAGGCGTGTACACACAGAGGCATGTGCACACACAGAGGCGTGTGCACACAGAGGCGTGTGCACACAGAGGGGCGTGTGCACACACAGAGGCGTGTGCACACAGAGGCGTGTGCACACAGAGGGGCGTGTGCACACAGAGGTGTGTGCACACAGAGGGGCGTGTGCACACACAGCGGCGTGTACACATAGAGAGGCGTGCACACACAGAGGCGTGTACACACAGAGGTGTGTGCACACACAGAGGCGTGTACACACAGAGGCATGTGCACACACAGAGGCGTGTGCACACAGAGGCGTGTGCACACAGAGGGGCGTGTGCACACACAGCGGCGTGTACACATAGAGAGGCGTGCACACACAGAGGCGTGTACACACAGGCATGTGCACACACAGAGGCGTGTACACACAGAGGCGTGTGCACACACAGAGGCGTGCACACACAGAGGCATGTGCACACACAGAGGCGTGTGCACACAGAGGCGTGTGCACACAGAGGGGCGTGTGCACACACAGCGGCGTGTACACATAGAGAGGCGTGCACACACAGACAGGCTGCAGGCGTGACGGGCGTGGCTCAAGACATGATGAAAGGAGACGGCCCACGACCCCCCCGCACTTGGTCCTCCTATGATGGGTGACGCGATGCCATCCACCCCGTGGGTCTGGGGAGGGGACACGTGGCGCCAGGGGTGGGTGGGGGGTGAGCTTCCCCCGAAGCCCCCTTGTCCGACTCCACGCTGGACGAGCTGATTGCGTCTTCTGGCGCAGGTGACATTCAGGGCTGAGCGTCCCGCAAAGTCCCCGACACGGAACCTGACTGAGCACGCGCTGCAGTAACTGTCGGGGCCCAGGAGCCGGCAGGGAGGACGTTATGTGTCGGTCATTGTCCTCGGGACAGAAACGCAAGCCTGCGGGCCGCTGCGGTGAACACCTCCTGGGGCTGCTGGTCTGAGCGCAGCCGCTGGGTAACAGAGGCCAAGAGGATGCCGGGTCGTGAGCCAGAAATAAGCGCGAAGCGGGGGCAGGCAGCATCGTGTCCAGACTCTGAGGGACCCATCCAAACAGGCGGGGCGCACTGGCCAGCGGTGCATGGAGACACAGAGGCAAGGGGGCGACCAGCACAGCCCTCACCCCAGCTCGGTCCCTCCCTTCTGTTACAGAACTGACCAGGCGACCGAAAAACACCCAGGGGCCCTTGGAGTTACAGGAAACCCATTCATCTTCAGCTGTTTCACATGCACAGTGACTCGGGGGTCAGTTCTCCAAACCCCGAGCGAGTCTATGGAGGAAGCTCTCCCTTTATACCCTTCGGGGCTTTGTCCTCCAAATATGGATGGGGCTTCCGGACCTTTCTCGGGCTTTGCAGAAAGCCCCGTGTGTTGGGATGGGGGCCGTGAGACCACACCTAAAGGCCTGGCCTGGCACCAGCCCCCCCCTCGGGGGCTGTGTATTGCTCATGGTTATGGCCTCTGTAAAATGGGAGTATTTAGGTAAACCGGTCTTGCAAGACCAGATTGTGGAGAAAGGGGCAGTGGCTTAATTACAGGCTATTGAGAATGTACACAGGTTATTGCACAGATTCAGATTGCTAGCCCCCCCAAAAAAATGTCTTACTTTCCCCATCACTACCTCCTCTGAGGTGACAGTGTTGAACTTTTTCCAGAAACCCCAATGGTGAAGTCCCCTGCCCTTCCTGCTCCAGAAACACCCCTCCCCCACTGTGACAGCCCCTCCCCCTGTGACAGCCCCTCCCCCTGTCACAGCCCCTCCTCCTGTCACAGCCCCTCCCCCTGTCACAGCCCCTCCCCCATCACAGCCCCTCCCCCTGTTACAGCCCCTCCCCCTTGTCACAGTCCCTCCCCCTTGTCACAGGCCCTCCCCAGTCACAGCCCCTCCCCCTGTCACAGCCCCTCCCCCGTCACAGCCCCTCCCCCTGTCACAGCCCCTCCCCCTTGTCACAGTCCCTCCCCCTTGTCACAGGCCCTCCCCTGTCACAGCCCCTCCCCCTTGTCACAGCCCCTCCCCCTGTCACAGGCCCTCCCCTGTCACAGCCCCTCCCCCTTGTCACAGGCCCTCCCCTGTCACAGCCCCTCCCCCTTGTCACAGCCCCTCCCCCTGTCACAGCCCCTCCCCGTCACAGTCCCTCCCCCTTGTCACAGTCCCTCCCCCTGTCACAGCCCCTCCCCCTTATCACAGTCCCTCCCCCTGTCACAGCCCCTCCCCCTGTCATAGCCCCTCCCCCTTGTCACAGTCCCTCCCCCTTGTCACAAGCCCTCCCCCTGTCACAGGCCCTCCCCCTGTCACAGCCCCTCCCCCCTGTCACAGCCCCTCCCCCTGTCACAGCCCCTCCCCCCGTCACAGCCCCTCCCCCTGTCACAGCCCCTCCCCCTTGTCACAGGCCCTCCCCTGTCACAGCCCCTCCCCCCTGTCACAGCCCCTCCCCCTGTCAGAGCCCCTCCCCCTTGTCAGAGCCCCTCCCCTGTCACAGCCCCACCCCCTGTCACAGCCCCTCCCCCTGTCACAGCCCCTCCCCCTGTCACAGCCCCTCCCCCCTGTCACAGCCCCTCCCCCTGTCACAGCCCCTCCCCCTATCACAGCCCCTCCCCCGTCACAGCCCCTCCCCCGTCACAGCCCCTCCCCCTGTCACAGCCCATCCCCCGTCACAGCCCCTCCCCCGTCACAGCCCCTCCCCCTGTCACAGCCCATCCCCCTATCACAGCCCCTCCCCCTATAACAGCCCCTCCCCTGTCACAGCCCCTCCCCCGTCACAGCCCCTCCCCTTGTGACAGCCCCTCCACCACTGTGACAGCCCCTCCCCCTGTCACAGCCCCTCCCCCTGTCACAGCCCCTCCCCCTATCACAGCCCCTCCCCCCTGTCACAGCCCCTCCCCCCTGTCACAGCCCCTCCCCCTGTCACAGCCCCTCCACCACTGTGACAGCCCCTCCCCCTGTCACAGCCCCTCCCCCCTGTCACAGCCCCTCCCCCTGTCACAGCCCCTCCCCCTGTCACAGCCCCTTCCCCGTCACAGCCCCTCCCCTTGTCACAGCCCCTCCCCCTGTCACAGCCCCTCCCCCTGTCACAGCCCCTCCCCCGTCACAGCCCCTCCCCCTGTCACAGCCCCTCCCCCTGTCACAGCCCCTCCCCCTGTGACAGGCTGGAAGGCTGAATACCTGACTGCTCAGCTGCCAGGGCAGAGGCCAGTGGCCATGGGGCTCCTTCCAAGACGAGGCTGGAATTCTGAGAAGGGACACTCTGAGGGCCCTCCCTCAGCCTCTCCTCCACCTGGCGCTCGGGGGAGGCAGGGAGGCAGGGAGTAGGCTGCCAGCAGCCCTCCCCCAGCCTGGCTGAGGCCCAGCACCTCAGCCCTGTGGGCCAGTGATGCCATTACTGGAACTTGGCACCCGTGGGCCGCGAGGACCCCTGCCCAGCGCCAGACACTTGCAGGCCCAGCCCAGAGGTGCTGAAGCAAGCCTCCCGCCCCGTTTCCTAAGGAGGCGGTTCCGCTAGGGCCCCTTCCATCGCATGGAAGGAAGCAACAGGCTGGCCGAGGGGGAGGCAGCGGCTTCAGAGGGAGAGGACAGGGAGTCTTCCTTCCAGCCCAGCCTGCCGCACAGCGTGCCTCCCCGAGCCTGACTGGACGGCACTTTCCCCAAGACCGAGTCTGGGCACCCGGGCACCACGCGGACAGGACCCGACCCGGGCCCGTGTCCCTGTAAGAGCGCAGGAGTGGGGACGCCTCTGCTCACGGCGGGGGGGGGGGGGGGGTGCCGGGCTGTGGGCCACACCAGCCACGCAGGCCTTGGCTTCTCCTGGGGACGGCACTGTCCTCCCCTGGCGGCAAGGGGCCGGCCCCGCCCCGCCACGCACGTTGGGTCCATGCTTCTGATCAAAAGACGCAACGCGCCTCCGCGTCCAATCTGCCAGAGAAGGCTGCCTCCCGCCAACTAAAGCCCCGTCGGCCACTGCCCCTTCACGGAAACTGCCCGTTTCTGCAGCCGCCGTGCCGGATGGGACGGGAGAGGGGCCGCTGGCCTCCCCAGGTCCCTGCAGGCCCAGGGAACGCAGACCCGAGACCGTGAGCCTTCGAGGCAGGGACTGGCTGGCTGGTCGCGCCTGGAGTATCCAGGTGAGCGCCTGGTTGGTGGTCAGAAAACACCTGGGAGGGCCCAGCCAGTGTGGCTCAGTGGTTAAGCACCGACCTATGAACCAGGAGGTCACAGTTCAATTCCCGGTCAGGGCACATGCTCGAGTTTCGGGCTCAATCCTTAGTGGGGAGCGTGCAGGAGGCAGTCGATCAGTGATTCTCTCATCACTGATGTCTCTCTCTCCCTCTCCCTCCCTCTCTGACATCAATAAAAGCATGTTAAGAAGAAAATAGTCCTAACCGGTGTGGCTCAGTGGATAGAGCGTCGGCCTACGGACTGAAGGGTCCCAGGTTCGATTCCGGTCAAGGGCATGTACCTTGGTTGTGGGCACATCCCCAGTAGGAGGTGTGCAGGAGGCAGCTGATCAATGTTTCTCTCTCTTCGATGTTTCTAACTCTCTATCCCTCTCCCTTCCTCTCTGTAAAAAATCAATAAAATATATTAAAAAAGAAGAAGAAGAAGAAGGAAACAGAGCACCCTGGGAGGGCATGGAGGCCGGAAACTCAGAGCACACCCCCGGGGCAGGACGAGGGAGGGAGGAGGAAGTCCGGGGACCGGGCCGTGGCCTGGGCCCTCAGCAGGCGCCAGCCCCATGATGGGTCTCCCCGGTCTCGTCCCTCGTTCCTGTCACGCAGCTCAGACTCTCCGACTGGTAGGGATGGGGGGGGGGTCCCCTCGGTCGCTTCAAGATGGGGGCCGGTTGCCAGAAAGACCCAGGCACGACTGGAGGTTGGAGCTTTCAGCCCCACCCCCAGACCTCGGAATGGGGTGGGGGGTGGCGGGGGTGCTGGAGCTTGAGTTCAGTCACCAAAGGCCGAGGTGGGTGCACCCACTGAACCCTCCGCAGCCCCGAGCGGGGCTCCACGCCACCCCGGGGCCATGGGAGGTGAGAACTTGGGGTTGAGCCGGCCGTTTCGGGGTGCTCTTACACAGTGGTATAACCAGAGCAGCCCCCACGGGCAGTGCCTTTCAGGTCGGGGATCACTGGCACGTATTCACCCAGCAGGGCCGGACACCGTGCCCGGCGGCTTATGCCATTCGTCCGTCCGTGCGTTCGACACGTCCACGCAGAACTGTGAAACAGAGGCGATACAGAAAGGACGCGCTAGGTCCCGCCGCAGCCCGAAACACCACCGGTGCCCGTCTCGCTCCTGCCACCCGTCTGCAGGGGGCTGGCGCGGGCTCTGCTCCACACAGCCACTCGGGGACCCAGGCGGAGGGAGGCTCTGCCTTCGGGGACCCCGGGCCTTCTCAGCTGGGAGATGGGGAGGAGATTGGAGATTTGCATGTGGGGGCGTCCCAGGGTCCCAGCCTAGAAGCGTCCCTCATCACACCCTCCGCTGAGGGCTACACCTGCTGGGAGGGGCTGGGAGGGCGGCCCTCTGCAGCCGGGTGGGCGGTGGTGTCTTCCAGGGCTTCACCCAGGCGGGGGCCCAGGCAGTGCTGTGGCCACGGGTTAGAGCTGCCCTGTTTGCCTCTAAATATACCAGCACAGTCTGGTGCAGCCGATATTTAATGCTTTTTAAATAGTAATGGTGGGCCCGGCTGGCGGGGGTCAGTGGTTAGCATCAACCTAGGAACCAGGAGGTCACGGTTGGATTCCCAGTCAGGGCACTTGCCCAGGCTGCAGCCTCGATCCCCAGTGGGGGGCGTGCAGGAGGCAGCCGATCCATGATTCTCTCTCATCATTGATGTTTCCATCTCTCTCTCCCTCTCCCTTCCTCTCTGAAATTAATATACATATATTTAAAAAACAGAAAGGAAATGGTAATGATGGGATGAAAGTGGCCGGTTTGGGTTGGTGGAGCCCCCAAACGAATGAACAGGCCCGGCTGCCGTGACAACAGGGCCCTGCAGGTAGGGGGGGCTCTGCTGGGAGGGCCTCGGTAATACAGCCCTGCAGGGAGGGGGGCTCTGCAGGGAGGGCCTCGGTAACACAGCCCTGCAGGGAGGGGGGGCTCTGATGGGAGGGCCTCGGTAACAGCACCCTGCAGGGAGGGGGGCTCTGCTGGGAGGGCCTCAGGGAGGGCCTCGGTAATACAGCCCTGCAGGGAGGGGGGCTCTGCGGGGAGGGCCTCGGTAACACAGCCCTGCAGGGAGGGGGGCTCTGCGGGGAGGGCCTCGGTAATACAGCCCTGCAGGGAGGGGGGCTCTGCGGGGAGGGCCTCGGTAATACAGCCCTGCAGGGAGGGGGGCTCTGCGGGGAGGGCCTCGGTAATACAGCCCTGCAGGGAGGGGGGGCTCTGCGGGGAGGGCCTCGGTAACACAGCCCTGCAGGGAGGGGGGCTCTGATGGGAGGGCCTCGGTAACACAGCCCTGCAGGGAGGGGGGCTCTGATGGGAGGGCCTCGGTAATACAGCCCTGCAGGGAGGGGGGCTCTGATGGGAGGGCCTCGGTAATACAGCCCTGCAGGGAGGGGGGCTCTGCGGGGAGGGCCTCGGTAACACAGCCCTGCAGGGAGGGGGGCTCTGCGGGGAGGGCCTCGGTAACACAGCCCTGCAGGGAGGGGGGCTCTGCGGGGAGGGCCTCGGTAATACAGCCCTGCAGGGAGGGGGGCTCTGCGGGGAGGGCCTCGGTAATACAGCCCTGCAGGGAGGGGGGCTCTGCGGGGAGGGCCTCGGTAACACAGCCCTGCAGGGACGGGGGGGGGGGGGGGGGTGCTCTGCTGGGAGGGCCTCGGCAGGCAGGCGCGGGCTTTCCAAGCGGCACAGGGAGAAGGCCCGCTGCTGCGTGCCAGCCCTGCTCCAAGCCTCTGGCGCGAGGGCACCCCTGCTGGCTGCTGTGCCAGCTAAGGGTGTTTCTCTCAGCCGTGCGTGTGGGGTTTTCCGTGGGTGGAAATGGCCCCCATGCTCCTGAGAGAGTCTGCCTCATCCCCCGGAGGCTGCCACAGCACCGAGAAGTGACCCTCGCACGGTGCCCAGATGGACAGACGGAGCCGGAAGGAGAGTGGGCGGCTGTAGGAAACCGCCGACCGTCAGCGTGGTGGGCACCCTGACCACAGGGGCCGGGGCTCCTGGGGGGTGCTCGGGCTGCTCCGGGCAGCCCCGGAGTGGGCGGGGGAGGGAGGACCATGTCCCCCAGAGCTCACTTCACCCAGCGTCGTCTTTAAGCCCCGGAGCCAGGCTTCCAAAGGCTGCTGCAGGGGCCGAGGCTGCGGGCTGATGGCTGTGCCGCCCGGTCCCCCAGGCAGGGGGAGCTCGGCTCTCCCCGGGCCAGGAGCTCCCGTTTCCCCTTTACTGGGATGCGCTGAGCGTGGGCCCACCGGCCATGCTAGACCCCTCCCCCCCAGAAAACCTTCCAGAGACTCCCCCGAGAGAGCAGAGGGGACAGAGACCCTCCCAGCTCGGGGACTCGACGGACCCTGGGCTCCTGGGGAGCGTCCCCCAGGGCCTCCCCGGGAGGCTAGCCATCCCCCAACAGGCCACGCTCTTCCGGTCCTCAGTGCCTGTGCACACGCTGTGCCCTGGCCCACGTGCTTCCCCACTTTGCTCTGAATGCCAGCAACCCCTAGGGAACCCCTCCATTTCCCTTCCTGTGTGACGTGTCCCAGCCTGGGCTCCTCTCTGCTCAGAGAGAAAAGGAACAGAACAAAATAGAAGCCAAAATAAAAAGCGCACAGAAGTCTTGCCTGGACTATTGTTTACCACACTGTACTGCGAGGGGATGAATGAATGGATGTATGGATAGGTGATGGATGGCTAGATGGATGGATGAGTGGATGGATGGATGGATGGATGGATGAGTGGATGGATGGATGGATGGATGGATGGATGGGTGGATGGATGAGTGGATGGATGAGTGGATGGATGGATGGGTGGATGGATGAGTGGATGGATGGATTATATGAATGGATGGATAGATGGATGGATGATGGAGGGTCATAGATGGATGAATGCACGGATGATGGATAAGTGGATGGATGATGGGTGAATGGATGAATTGAAGAATTGGATGGATGTATGGATGGGTGATGGATGAATGAATTGGATGGATGGATGGATGAGTGGATGGATGAATTATATGAGTGGATGGATAGATGGATGGATGAATGGATGGAGACTGGATGGATCATGGATGAATGGACGAATGATGGATAAGTGGATGGATGATGGAAGGATAGATGGATAAGTGGATGGATAATGGATGGATAGATGGATGAATGACTGAATGAAGGATGGATAGATGGATGATGGATGGATGAATTGAATGAATGGATGGATGGTGGGTGGATGGTGGGTAGATGATAGATGGACAGATGGATGAATGACTGAATGAAGGATGGATGATGGATGGATGAATTGAATGAATGGATGGATGGTGGGTGGATGGTGGGTAGATGATAGATGGATAGATGGATGAATGACTGAATGAAGGATGGATGATGGATGGATGGATGAACTGAATGAATAGATGGATGGTGGGTGGATGATGGATGGATGATGGGCAGGGGGATGGGTGGATGATGGATGGATGATGGGCAGGGGGATGAGTGTATGGATGCATGATGGGCAGGGGGATGGGTGTACGGATGGATGATGGGCAGGGGGATGGGTGTACGGATGGATGATGGGCAGGGGGATGGGTGTACGGATGGATGATGGGCAGGGGGATGGGTGTACGGATGGATGATGGGCAGGGGGATGGGTGTACGGATGGATGATGGGCAGGGGGATGGGTGTACGGATGGATGATGGGCAGGGGGATGGGTGTACGGATGGATGATGGGCAGGGGGATGGGTGTACGGATGGATGATGGGCAGGGGGATGGGTGTACGGATGGATGATGGGCAGGGGGATGGGTGTACGGATGGATGATGGGCAGGGGGATGGGTGTACGGATGGATGATGGGCAGGGGGATGGGTGTACGGATGGATGATGGGCAGGGGGAGGGGTGTACGGATGGATGATGGGCAGGGGGAGGGGTGTACGGATGGATGATGGGCAGGGGGATGGGTGTACGGATGGATGATGGGCAGGGGGATGGGTGTACGGATGGATGATGGGCAGGGGGATGGGTGTACGGATGGATGATGGGCAGGGGGATGGGTGTACGGATGGATGATGGGCAGGGGGATGGGTGTACGGATGGATGATGGGCAGGGGGATGGGTGTACGGATGGATGATGGGCAGGGGGATGGGTGTACGGATGGATGATGGGCAGGGGGATGGGTGTATGGATGGATGATGGGCAGGGGGAGGGGTGTATGGATGGATGATGGGCAGGGGGAGGGGTGTATGGATGGATGATGGGCAGGGGGATGAGTGTATGGATGCATGATGGGCAGGGGGATGGGTGGATGGATGGATGATGGGCAGGGGGATGGGTGGATGATGGATGATGGGCAGGGGGATGGGTGGATGATGGATGGAGGGACATGTGTACGTCTTCTCTACTAGCTCTCTTCCTCCTCCAGGGCAGGAGCTCCAACTAGTTTCTCCCTGAAGGCATGTCTGACCGAATTTTCCAAGATGGAAAACAAACACCTGACAGGGACTTTATACCCCACTCACTGCCAATGTGTCCGTGGACAAAACAGGCTTGAAGTCCCCAATAGCAGCCACGCCGGGGGGGTGGGGGGGGGTCTCCAACCACACTCAATCCTCCGACTCCAAACTAGGTTCCCAGCTGTGGGTCCCTCAGCACCAAACAGACCCAGCATGGACCCCAGGGCCTGCTCCCCGAGCCCCGCCACCCAGCAGACTGTAGACCCTGCTCAGAGCGCACGTCAGACACAGCCTCTCCTTCTACAAAAACAAACCAGCACCACGCGCTCCATCGACCTGAGGGAACCCAAGGCCAGCTTCGTCCAACACCTCTCCCAGCCCAGTGCCAGCTGCAGGGTGACCCGAGTGGGGCTTGGCCCCTGAAGGAAGAGGAAGGCTGTGCGCCCACAGGGGTCCCTCAGCAGACATCCCTGACTCAGAGCTTCGGGGCCCTTCCGGCTTTAATGCCCGTGATCTCCTCCCTCTGGGGACCCCTACGGAGGATGACAAAGGACGCGGTGGGCTGTCAGACAGACGGGACAACTCTGTCCCCGGGCCCTGACAAGTCCTGTGGGGCCGCTTTCACAGCGAGAGAAATTGGTTTTAAAGGCTCGATGGAGCGCGTTCTGTTGCTACAGAAAAGCAATCCATCTTCCGCGCTCGCTGCTGCCGAGATGACAAATTGATTCTTTAGGAAAAGGCCTTGCTCCGTGGCCCCAGCGCAGTCGCTGTCAGAGCTCGGCCTGGAGAGCAGTGCGGGCTCTGCCCCGAGGGCCCGGAGGGCCAGCTGAACCCTCGCCATCCGATAACCCCGCGCAGGGGGGGGGGGTCCCCCACAGCCCCTTCATATTTTCAAGATGATGCGAGCAGACACTCTGCACCCCACCTCCTCCCCACAGTGAGTGCCAGCCTGGGGGCGGCTCCAGGCAGCCTGGGTCTCTATGGAAACCCCAAGAGCAACAGCCAGGGGCCTCCCTCTCCCCTCCCCCCACTGACCTCACTGCTCAGAGCCGGCATTGGTCAGTGTCATCTAAGTCCTGAGAGTAGCGCCCCGATAGGTAGAGGGTAACCTCCTAAGAGGGCTCGGATCTGGCCTGTGTCCCAGGCGAGGCGGGCACGTTGTTTGTGGGGTCGATGGACAAGCCAGCCTGGCCACCAGACGCCACGGTTGTCAGGAAGGGAGACAGGCTCCGCGCAAGGAGAAGGCGCCGGCCAGGCATGGCCCGGACATCAAACCCGCACCCTCCTCCTCCTCCTCCTCCTCCTCCTCCTCCTCCTCCTCCTCCTCCTCCCCCTCCTCCTCCTCCTCCTCCTCCTCCTCCTCCTCCTCCCCCTCCTCCTCCTCCTCCTCTTCCTCCTCCTCCTCCTCCTCCTCCTCCTCCGTGCCAGACCAGCACTACACCGGGACGCCGCACCTCCGGGGGCCGAGGACGTCCGGCCCGCCCTCCGAGGCCAGCCATTCCAATGGCGTCCCTCCAGGGGCTGACTGCCCTCGGCTTCCATACCTCTCCGGACAGGGAGCTCACCCCCTTGCAGGACGCTGGCCCATCTAGGAACACCTGTCGCTGCTCAGAGGCTGCTCTTCACTCCCAGCTGAGGTCGGCCTCTGTCACTCCCACGCACCGGCCCTCAGTTCCGAACAAAGTGTCCCTCGGCGGGTCAGGACGGGCCCTGGAGCCGGCGTGCAGGGGCCAGCCGGCCTCGCTGCTGATTGAATGAATGGAGTCAGGCGAGTGACTTAACACCCTGGGCCTTGTTTCCTCGCGGTGGGCCGGGGGAATGGCCCTGCCTCGCAGGCCGTGCTGAGGATGGGACACGCTCCTGTGGGGCCTCCCGTGGCCGCAGAGCAGAAGCCCTGTCAGCACTCGGAGGCCCCTTCCTCCCTCTGGGACGGCCTTCCGGTTCCTTTAACAATAACATGTATCTCTCTCTCTCTCTCTCTCTCTCTCTCTCTCTCTCTCTCTCTCTATCTATCTATCTCTCTCTCTCTCTCTCTCCCCCCCTCCCCACTCCATTCTCTCCCCCTCCCTCCCTCCCTTACACTCTAAAAATCAATGGAGCCCGGCCAGCATGGCTCAGTGGTTGAGCATCGACCTGTGAACCAGGAGGTCACGGTTTGATTCAGGTCAGGGCACGTGCCCGGGTTGCAGACTCGATCCCCAGTGGGGGGGTGCGCAGGAGGCAGCCGATCAACGATTCTCTCTCATCACTGATGTTTCTAATGTTTCTATCTCTTTCTCCCTCTCCCTTCCTCTCTGAAATCAATTTAAAAAACCAGAAAATAAAAATCAATGGGAAAAAATGCCCTCAAGTGAGGATTTTTTTTAAAAAAAAAAAAGAGTACCATGTATCCGAGAGGTGCATCGCCAAAGAACTGAAAACAGACAAGCAGATACCAGCACTCACGTCCCTGAGAACACAGTTGGAGGTCGCCCAAAGCGGGGAGCAACCCAGGGCCCGCCCGTGGGCGAGCGGACAAGTGCCCTGTGGCCCATCCGCTCACCGGGGTATTGCCCAGCGATGGAGAGGCCTGAGGAACGGCTGCCCTGGGTGTGGTCCCCCAAACAGGGTGCTGAGTGAGAAGCCAGCGCTCAAGGCCCCACACCGCGGCCTCCATCGACGTGGCTACAACGTCCCGGACAACCGGGCAAACCCAGGGACAGAGGCGGAGGAGAGGTCGCTGGCGATGGCGGAGGAGGGGGGGGGGACTGCTCCAGGGGCAAGAGTGCTCCCCTGGGGAGAGGCACGTTCAGGTCAGATAGACGGCGCATGCACGGCACCCGGGAGGGGCCGACCGCCGCGGAGCTGCTCCCGGGCTAACGTGATGCTACGTGAACCCCCTTTCCTGAGAAAGAAGGCCGTGAGGAGAGACGGGCAGGCAGGGTGCCGGAGGGAAGACGGGCGGCACGTCTCAGGGGCGAGCGGGAGGTGACCTGTCCGGGGGCTGGGGAGGCAGGCTGTCAACGAGGACAGGAACCAGGCCATGTGCACAGAACACTCGCCAACGCCCTCCGAACGGAGCCGGCAGCACAGGTGGGTGCGCAGGAGGGAAACGCCGTGGAGGTCGGAGCACAGCGCTCCGTCCTGGAAACCGTGAGCGCTCCCGCGGGAGCAACCGCCGGAAGTGGAAGGGGAGGTCATCGGAGGCCACAAGGAGAGAAAACCAGCAAATGAACCAACAAGGAGATGGCCAAAGGCGCCCATCCTGCGGCCACCAAGCAGAGAGCGCCCCCTGCAGGTACTGAGAGGAAAGGCGAGATCGGCTGTCATTCGCCCGTGGTGGAGTCCACGACAGACCCCGGAAGGTGGCCAGCACCCTGCCGTCATCCCCACCCGTCACTGCTCTGGTGGCTCACCACCCCGCACCCAGCTCGGAGACCACGGCGCAGGCGTGCTCCAGCCGGCACGGAGCTGAGGCCCAGCCACCTCGCGGGGGAGGGCGCGGGGAACTGCTGGGAGGAGGCTGCCTTAGCCGCGGCGAGTGCTCTGAAACACTGCAATGCTGCCGTTAGCCTTGAACACATGATGCAGCAGCTCCCTCGTCCACGGTGTCACTACCCGTGGTCCCACGGCTATATATTAAATGGGAAACTTCAGAAGTAAACGATCCGTAAGTTTTAAACGGCATGCCGTTCTGAGCAGCGTGAGGAAATCTCACAACGTCCCATCCAGCCCTTACAGACACTCCCCGCCCGCTAGTCACTCAGCCGCTAACTCTGCTATCCGATCAGTTACGGGGGGGTGGGGGGGGGGGAACCACAGTCACATAACTTCCATTAGAGTAGATTGTGATAACTGTTCTATCTATCATTAACACTAGGGGTCTGGTGCATGAAATATGTGCACTGGGGGGAGAGGGGGTGTTTCTCAGCCCAGATTGCGAGAGGGCACAGGCCAGGCCAAGGGACCCCACCAGTGCATGATCAGAGCCGGGGAGGGACGCGGGAGGGCTCCAGGGTATGACTGGCCCATCTCACTTAGTCCCGATCAGCCGCACCCCAGCAGCAAGCTAACCTACTGGTCGGAGCATCTGCCCCCTGGTGGTCAGTGCACGTCATAGCTAAGTGGAGCAGCCTTAGCATATCATTAGCATACTACACTTCGATTGGTTGAACAGATGACCGGATGACTGGACACTTAGCATATTAGGTTTTTATTATATAGGATTGTTAATCTCTTCCTGTGCCTATTTTTTTAAATTTGTTCATCTTAGAGAGAGAGAGAGACATCAACAGTTGTTCCCCTTCTTAGTGCATTCATCGATTGCTTCTTGTATGTGCCCTGACGAGAGGGAGCTCGAACTGCAGCCTTGGTGTATCGGGATGACACTCTAACCCACTGGGCTGCCCGGCCAGGCCTTTACGATACATAAACTAAACTTCATCACAGGCACGTATGCATAGGAGTGAACACGGCGCATACGGGGTTCAGTACTCTCCGCATCTCAGGCTTCCCCGGGGTCTTGGACCGGATCCCCTGGAGAGAAGGGCGGCTACCGCCTAGGATGCAACATGTGACGACCTCTGTCTGTAAACTGTCTCCGCAGCACGAGGAGGTGGGAGAGCCACAGCCCGGCCCCCGCTGTGCCTGCCCTCTGCTCTGGAGGGTCAGCAGGCGGGGACCCGGGGCGCACAGAATGTGGGAGGAGTGCGTGCCTGGGGAGGGGGCAGGCGCCCCTCCTCTCCACGGGCCAGAGGGCAGCCCACGGGCCACCTGCTCCGGCTGCCTCAGAGGTCAGTGCTCCGCCACACGCCGGCCCGCGCCCTCCCCTTGAAGCCCGCCGTGGGCCGCGGCAGGAACACGCCGTGTTCAAGACAAGGACTCGGCCAAGCCCCGCTCCTCCCGGGAGCCCGCGCCCCCACCACGAGGCCTTTGGGGAGCCCGGGGCCTTCCCACCCATTATGCCTACTTTCTGCTGAAGAAAAAATGGCCCAGAGGGCGAATGAGAGGTTCCGTTTTACATGATTTTCTCAGATCTCTGCTTTTCTCTCTTCTTTTTGTCCATCCAAACAATTTTGAGAGCCGGTACCGATCAGACGAGAATGATGCCACTCTCCCCGCTCGCTCGGCGTGGGCACAGTGAGAGCGCAGTGGCACCGAGAGACCACAACGCGGCACCCACAACACAGCGGCCCCGCCTCCGCGTCTGCCATGTCCTCCCTTTACTTGGACATCCCCCCCCGCCGGGCGCCAGGGCCTCTGAACAGCGCCCATGTGATCAGGCCGATGACACGGAGATGCTCAGTTTACCCTGGAATGGGGCCTCGCACACCGCCTGGAGCTGCCCGCCCACCTGCCCGCCCACCCGGGCTCCGCGTGCTCCTGCCGCGAGCGGCCCTGGGTACCGCCCTGCCGTGGGTAGGGAACAGGGGGGAAGGGGGAGGGGAGTCGGGCACACCATCTCCCGGCACCTCTCGTACCCACCTTGGAGCAGCAGTGGCAGGGGGACTGCTGTGTCACCCAGAAAAAGCTGAGCTGCCCCCATTTCTGTCACTGTGGGACCTGGGCGAGTCCCCTACGTCCCGGACCTGTTCTGCTCCCGTACGATGCGGGGAGGGGCAGTGACAGCGGGAGCCGGAGGCCCTGCTGGGACTCGGTGTCTATTATGTCTCCCAGCCGCCTCGCCACGGAGCATCTTCCTCTTAGATTTACTTTCAGTTTCGAAAGCATGACCAGTGCAGGCACAGAGCCAGGGGCAAGGGCAGGCACGGCACCCCAGGACCCTGGCTCTCCATCCAGGCCGCCCTGCGCCACCCGCACCCCCTTCTCTCCCACTCAGTGCTCTGGTACTGTCCGCCATAACCACATATCCCACAGAGTGTGGGAGGAGTGCGTGCCCGTGGAGGGGGGCAGAGGGCAGCCACAGGCATTTCCACACCGCTGCTCCATGTGGACACCATGTTAGGAGGCAGCGCAGGATGGAAAACGAAGACGACGAGGACCCGCTGGGGCACAAGACGCTCCGTTGCAGTCCGCAGAGCAGTCGGAGACGTGGCAGTGTGCGCGCCTCGGCCCGAGCAGGTCTGAGGAACCCGTGCTACGGGAGAAACGGGGGCGAGGAGAGTGAGGGCTGCACAAGAGACACGGCCCCGGGGCCATGGAATCTGGGCTCCCGGCCCCCGACCCGTGCTCCCTGCCCTGCGTCCAGCCTGGGAGTGAAATCGGCCACACGTGAGCTGCGTGGGGCGCAGGCGGCGACGGAGGATGAAGGCTGGGTTGAACCCTACTTTGCAGCTACGCAGTTGGGTGCCTCGGGCATGTTGAGTCCCTGTTTTAAGGTTCTTTTGTTTGTTTGTGTTGATCCTCGCCCGAGGATATTTTTCCATTGATTGTTAGAGAGAGTAGAAGAGAGAGGGAAAGACAGAGAAATATCGATGTGAGAGAAACACATCGATTGGTTGCCTCCTGCACGAATCCCAACCAGGGCCCGGGCCAGGGAGGAGCCTGCAACCCAGGTACGTGCCCTTGACCGGAATCAAACCCGGGACCCTTCGGTCTACAGGCCGATGCTCTAGCCACTGAGCCAAGCCGGCTAGGGCTTAACGTGTAATTCAAGTCCTCTGGAAAGTGGAGAGGAGGTTGGAATAGAGGACCCAGAACAAACCGCCCGCGATGTCTGCCCCTCTCCAAGGCACGCGCTCTATAAGGCGCCCTAAGATCATGAGAAAGGGAAGCCTGGGGCCTGGGAAGTACTTCTGCTCTAGAAGCACCTGAGGGTCCAGGCGATGGAGGCAGGTGTGCTGGGCGGTCACAGCCCCACATCTTCCCAGGGCGGCTGCTGGCCTGGGCAGAGCCGTGTGCCAAGGTCTCAGGAGTGTGGAGCCAACTGTCTTCACAGCAGCCAACGGGTGGCAAGCACCTCCTGTGTGCCAGGTCCTCAGGAACCAGAGCCCCGGGCTCAACAGGCGAGCCCAGGGCAGGCGGGGACCTGGCCCACGGGAGGCCATCAGCGGGGAGTGCGTGATGGAGGGCAGTGATGGCAGCCGTGGGCGGCCGTGGTCCGTGGCCGTGGGGCACAGTGACCAGACAATGGCCTTTCTTATCAGACATCCACTGATTCAAAACCCTGTGCCCTGACGGAGCTGTGTGATCTTGGGCAAGGTGCTTACCCTCTCTGAGCACCCGTTTCAACACCTGGAACTGGGAAGAATAACGCCTTCATTTCTAAGTCCGTGTTAGAATGAATGTCTGTGAATACCTTACTGTCAGGCCGAGAACACAATATGCCCCCAACACATGGTGGCCAACGGCAAGATGGCTGCCTCGTCACTGACATCACAGCCCCGTTTTAAGCCACTCAAATGAGGCTCACGAAGCCTTCTTAACAACGTGAAGCCATGTTTACACGACAGAAGTCCTGAGTATGAAAGTGTCTCAACTACATCATAAAGGCTCCTAGAAAAAGGAACAATGGGAACAGAGCGGAACCTGACATGAGACAGCTCCCGGCAGGAGGTCTGCCGGCGACAGGACTTTTCCGCGTCGGAGGCTTCCCCGTGAGCAAGCACCACTGTCCTGGGGGAGTCCAACACTCAGACTGTGAGCAGGTGTGGGGCACAGCGGGGTCTGGCTGTGGCTCCCGAGGGCAGCAACCACAAGGCCAGAGAGGGTGAGCCGGCTCAGCACCACGGACAGCGCCCAGGGAGTGGCTGCCCTGGTCCCTGCGGGGGGGGGGGGGGGGGGGAGGGGGGGGCGGGGGGGCCTGCTGGCCTCGGGGGCTTTGCCGGACCTCCAAGGACCAGGCCCAGCTTTCCTCAGGGGTGGGGTCCCCCATCCTGACAGCAGGGGCCCCTCCACCCCAGATGTACGCGGCCAAGACGGTGCCAATGCCTTGTCGTTGATTTACCACGGGCTGTTACGGTCTTTGATCGAAGGCCACCGGCTTCGTCCGGACGCTTTGCTTTCCGTCATCAGTAACGTCCGCAATGAGGCGAGGAGAAGCCGGGGCTGCCAGAGTCCCCGTCTCCCCGCGTCCCCCTAGAACTGGGACCACGGTGTCATGGTCACCTTAGCCTTTTCCCGGCGTCAGACGTAAAAAGGACAGCGGATGGTTTCGTTTCATGCGGAGGAAGGCTGAGCACCTTTTCCTATGTTTGTTAGAATTTTCATTAAAATTCCTTTCCCCGTACATTGTTAGACGCCTGGTCTGTGCCTCACGGAGCCTGTGGCCTTGGGGGTACCCGGGGCAGCCCCCAAAAGATGAGTCGCACCCAAGAGAGCAGCCTGAGGAGGCGGAAGGCACCAAGCCCCGCGTCCCATCCGGGCTCCTCCAGGAGCTGTTGAGCAGCAAAAGCACGGCCCCTGCCCGGCCGGCGTGGCTCAGTGGTGAGCATCGACCTATGAACCAGGAGGTCGCGGTTCGATTCCCGGTCAGGGCTCATGCCCGGATCGTGGGCTCGGTCCCCAGTGTGGGACGTGCAGGAGGCAGCCGGTCCATGATTCTCTCTCATCCTTGATGTTTCTATCTCTCTCTCCCTCTCCCTTCCTCTCTGAAATCAATAAACATATATTTTAAAAAATATGTCAGAACACAACGCCTTTCAGTGAGTTTGCTGTGCGGAGGGAGGGGGGTGTCCACCCCCGGCTCCGGGGTAACACGGCTCTGGGTGTCCCCTCAGTGGAAGGATGACCCTCCTCCTGCCGCTGCCCGCACTGGGAAAGAACGCCCTGTCCCCTCCGCCTTCCATCGTTCAGCGCACAGGCAGCAGAGGACCAGGGACGGAGCCACCCAGGCCCCCGTCACAGTGAGCCCTGGGGACCCACCGTGAGACAGACCAGCACAGGCCCTGATCTCGGAGGAGGACACAGACAAGGGTCCCGCGGTCCTATCGAGAGATGAAACACAGGTTGTCCCACAAAGAAACCCACGGGGCCCTTCAAGGAGACCAAGCCTGGAGGCTGCCTGGAGGAAGCGGTTGGTTCCAGAAGAGAGACGGCGGCGTGACGAGGGAGCTACGAGAGGGGCGGACGCAGGGCTCCAGGCCCTGGCGCTGGCCTGATGGTCAAGGTCAACTGAAGAACAGAGGCCGGAGCTCAGCGCAGGGGGAGGGGAGGGCTGAGGCTTCAGAGGAGGGGCTTGAGGTTGGTTGGTGGGGGAAGGGGGCCAGCGGGAGGCATCACAGGGCTTCCAGCCCCGAGTGACACAGGATCAGGTCTGCATGTGCACATGTGACAGCCACGTGGTGCCCGGTGCCCGCGGAAGCTCACAGGGCGTCCTCGCTGCCTGAGCGAGTGAGGCTGAGAAGCCCTCTCTCTCTCCAAGAGCAAAGTCCATGGCCGCCTGGGGTGGGCGGGGCCCAGGAAGCCAACTAGCTGGGCTTGTTGACAGGATGTGTGCCCTCCCACCACCAGGATAATCACCGCTATTAGCACCACGAGTTCATGATGTAGGGCTGACTCCCTGTGGCTCTGAGGCGTGGCCTCCTCGGGCCATTTTCCTCCTGGTAAGTCCCGCTGGCACAGCCCCCCACTTGGGGGCGCCTTCCTTTTGCAGCCCAGTCCCCTCCTCAGCCTCCCAGCCCGCCCCCATCACTCACTCTGACCAGCTCTTCCGATTCCCTGTCGCCTCCTCCAAGAAGCCTTCCTTGACCCACCCTCCTCCGTGCTCCCCCATCCCCCTGCTTTCTTTTCTCCTTCCAAACCACACTGGGCCGCTCTGACGGACCCCGTCTCCCGTCCCGTCCATCCCAGAGACTGTGCCCACACGCACGAGGCCCGGCCCAGGGACACCACAGCAGGCATGGTGGCGGACGGAGCTCGGGCCAAGGCCTGTCGGGGGCCGGCCACGTCCCTCCCCACCTCTGTGCCTTGCCCTTGCCAGGCCAGCCGCCTGGGATGCAGCCCCTCCTTCCCCACCCGGCGTAAGCCCCCTTCCAGGTCCCGACTAAAGCGTGTCTTTGAGGCTTCCCAGCCAGCAAAGGCCTTCCTCTGGGCCGCCTCCCCTGAGCCCCCCACCCGCACCCCACCCCACGGCCGCCGCAGCACCAGCTCCAGGCCCCGAGCACAGACAGCAAGTGCCCAACAATGCCAGGAGCAAAGCCTCCTGCCGTTCCACCTGCTTCCTCTACAAAGACGGGGGAGGGGCCGGGCTGGGCCGCAGCAGAGGCTTCATCGTTTTAATGAGCACGGATGCTGGGCGGAAGGGGACAGAGAGGACAGGGACAGCGGGGCAGCTGGCGGATCCTCATTAAAGCCGCAGGCGCAGGTTTCCATGGGGAGCGGCGCCGGCCTCCCCTCTGAAGCCTCGGGCTGCTGGGATGAAAGGGGGCGGCTGGCAGCCAGGCTCTGCCCCTCCTCCCAGCAGGCCCCACGTCACCCATCAACTGCACTGTTTTCTCAAAACAATACCAGCCAGGAATTCCGTTTCCATCCCATTGCCCCCGCCGCGCCCCGCCCCCCCCCCCGCCCCGTATTTGAACTCTGGACCGTGGCGTCCTGCGCCGACAGAACCCTGCCCCTCCTGGAAGAAGCTGGCGCCTCCTGCAGACACGAGGGTGGTGCCAAGGCAGGGCAGATGCGGCTGGCACAGAGGAGGGAGGACTGGCACCCCACCCTACCCGCCCTCAGTAAAGGGGGCTGACCCGCGGGCAACAGTGACGTGTGTGGGCCCACGGGCTTTCTGGCGGTGCCCCCGACGGTACAGGCGCGAGGGAGTGGAGGAGGGGGCCAGGCGTGACTGGTGACAGCGGGCGTGGGAGCAACCTCCACAGTGGGCGTCAGGGGTCCGAGCCCCAGAACCCCCTGCAAGGCTTGTCCCGGGCCACCAGCCGCTACTTTATGGGCCCATAAATCGGGCCGAACAGTAAGCAGGCCAAGCTCCTCACCACCGCCCCCCAGCCCCTTGGTCATCGAAGCCCAGTATAATGAATCTCCTGCTCCCCCGCACCAGCTGGATCAGTAACCCCCTGAACGAGGCGATTAGCAGCAGAGCCGGTGGGGGGCTGGCTGTGGGGGGCTGGTCTCGGCAGCAGTGGCTGCCCCTTCCCGCCTGGAAGTAGGCCGTTTGCCATCCCTGCCCAGAGAACAGGGCCCACAGCCCCTGAACAGACCCCACGGCCCCCAAACAGACCCCACGGCCCCCAAACAGACCCCACGGCCCCCGAACAGACCCCACAGCCCCTGAACAGACCCCACGGCCCCCGAACAGACCCCACGGCCCCCAAAGAGGGCCCACAGCCCCCGAACAGACCCCACGGCCCCCGAACAGACCCCACGACCCGTAAACAGACCCCACAGCCCGCGGACAGACCCCACGGCCCCTGAACAGACCCCACAGACCCTGAACAGACCCCACAGCCCCTGAACAGAGCCCACAGCCCACAAACAGACCCCACAGCCCCCGAACAGATCCCACAGCCCCCGAACAGACCCCACGGCCCCCGAACAGACCCCACGGCCCCCGAACAGACCCCACGACCCACAAACAGACCCCACAGCCCCCGAACAGATCCCACGGCCCCCAAACAGACCCCACGGCCCCCGAACAGACCCCACGGCCCCCGAACAGACCCCACGGCCCCCGAACAGACCCCATGGCCCCCAAAGAGGGCCCACAGCCCCTGAACAGAGCCCACAGCGCACAAACAGACCCCACAGCCCCCGAACAGACCCCATGGCCCCCGAACAGACCCCACAGCCCCCGAACAGACCCCACGACCCGCAAATAGACCCCACAGCCCGCGGACAGACCCCCACGGCCCCTGAACAGACCCCACAGACCCCGAACAGACCCCACAGCCCCCGAACAGACCCCACAGCCCACGGACAGACCCCACAGCCCGCAAACAGACCCCACGACCCGCAAACAGGGCCCACGGCCCGCGAACAGATTGCTGACTATCTAACAGCCGCACCCATCAGGGAGGGGACAGGAGGTGCAGGAGCCGTGGCATCCACCCGGCTCAGCGAGGACCACGGACTTGAGCCGAGAGCAGCTACATGGCACCTGGCGGTTTCCGAGCCTCGGTCCCCAGTGGGCCACCCGCTTCCCCAGCCCACAGCCCGGGAGCTCACGGGCTGGGCTCCAGAAAGTCACGGCGACCAGGAAGAGCCTCAACATCTCTACAGACGGGGGCGCATCACGCGTGTGTGCCGGACACACACATTTGACAAACGGTGTGACGTGTCTATAACGTCGATGGGTGCACACGTCACAGGCGTGTCACACGCTGCACCTGCACACAGGGATGCTGTCCCTTCAATCGTGCGTATTTTCGAGCGACTGCTTTGCTGTGCGGATATGGACACGTGCGGGGCGGTGGACCTGGCTCCTCGGTACGCAGAAGTTGGCCCAGGCGCGCTGCGACAGGTGACGAGACACTGCGGCCGAGCTGAGGAGGAGGGCCTCGGCGTGGCGGGGACAGTCGTGGGGCCGCCCTGCACGCTGGTCTGGGTACCCAATGTTGTTCAGAAAGAACCAGGGCTCCTTGGGGAAATGGCCTTTTCTGGAACGGGGGCAGCACGTCCATGAGGAGAGCAGGGAGCGTCCTGAAGCGCAGGGAGAAAGGCAGTGCTAAAACATCCCGGTGACAGGCACGTCAAAGGGACACGGAGTCCTGAGAGCTTTCCGTGGCCGGAGCGGGCGCCGTCTGAGCAGTGAAGTCAATACGGGAGTACTGGCTTACAACCCAGAGGACGACATATGCATGAGTCCATCCTCGTGTAAGTAAAGGATGCGTGATAAATACACGGGAGAAGGCCCGGGATGCAATCCTGTACAGTCAGGGGCACCCCCCACCCCACTCTCTTAGGCGTGGGCCGCCCGTGGTGACTTTCTTCCAAAGATGACAGTACGAGAAGAGAGAGGAAAAGGAGAAAAAAATAAAAAAGAGGCACAGTGCCCGGGAGACACCTGACCACACCCCCTCAGCCAGGTGCTCAAGGTCAACACCAGCAGCTCAAGGTCAACGCCACCAGCGCCGAGTCATGATGATGGGATGTAACCTTGATGCGATGTCACGGGAAGGGCACTTGACCTCACAGTCTTTCTCCCAAACACCCAGAGTCCAAGTCTAGTTCCAGGAAAACACCAGACGAATCCTAACCGAGGGACCTTATGAAAAATTAGAGCTCAGTGCACGATGAGGGGGGGCGGTCCCTCAGCTCAGCTCAGCCTGCACCCTCTCGGGGATGTCTGCCTGCTGGCTTAAGCCCACTCCCCGTGGGAGCTCCCTGTGGGAGTGCCGCTCAGCCAGAAGCCGGCCTCGCTGCTCCTTAGCGCTGCCTCAGGGAGAGGCTCCCGCCACCGCCGCTGTGCTCGCGAGCCCTGAGCCCAGCTTCTGGCTGAGCAGCGCTCCCCCTGTGGGAGTGCACTGACCACCAGGGGGCAGCTCCTGTGTTGAGCGTCTGCCCCCTGGTGGTCAGTGCGTGTCATAGCGACCGGTTGTTCTGCTGTTCGGTCGATTTGCATATGAGCCTTTTATTAGATAGGATACCTGACAGGGATGCTTAAAGGTCAAGGTCTCCTAAGCCAGAGGGGTCTGAGGCACTGTCACTCTAGACCGGCCCAAGGAGGCGGGATGATGACATGGACGTGGTGTCCAGGGTGGGATCCCAGAACGGGACGCAGACATTGGCAACACCTGGGAGCTTAGGTAATAACGCAGCAGGGTGGCTGCTGACTGTGGCAAGCGCGCCCTGTGAGTGGAAGATATGAGCAGCCGGGGAAACGGGCCGAGTGGGGAACTCGCACTACCGATACCACTTTGCTGAAATCAAACAACCTTCACTGTCATCACCATCATCATCATCTTTATCACCATCACCATCCCTCATCTTATCTTCACCAGCATCATCACCATCATCACCATCACCATCACCATCCCTCATCTTATCTTCACCGGCATCATCACCATCATCCCCATCACCATCCCTCATCTTATCTTTACCAACATCATCACCATCATCACCATCACCATCACTATCCCTCATCTTATCTTTACCAGCATCATCACCATCACCATCACCATCTCTCATCTTATCTTCACCAGCATCATCACCGTCATCATCACCATCACCATCCCTCATCTTACCTTCACCAGCATCATCACCATCCCTCATCTTATCTTCACCAGCATCATCACCATCCCTCATCTTATCTTCACCAGCATCATCACCATCCCTCATCTTATCTTCACCAGCATCATCACCATCCCTCATCTTATCTTCACCAGCATCATCACCATCCCTCATCTTATCTTCACCAGCATCATCACCATCCCTCATCTTATCTTCACCAGCATCATCACCATCATCCCCATCACCATCACCATCCCTCATCTTCACCAGCATCATCACCATCATCACCATCACCATCCCTCATCTTATCTTCACCAGCATCATCACCATCATCACCATCACCATCACCATCCCTCATCTTATCTTCACCAACATCATCACCATCACCATCACCATCCCTCATCTTCATTATCTTCACCAGCGTCATCACCATCACCACCACGATCATCTTCATCCTTTTCTTCCTCGTCGTCATCACAGCATCACAGCACTGACAACAGTTATCTCCACCACCGGCATCATCCCCATCTGGTGAGGAGCAGCCCACATCCTTTAGCCCGAGGGCAGGGCACGCCTCTCCCTCCCCGTCAGCCCGGGAGGAGGCTGGGCGCCTGTCTCGGGGCCGGCCCAGAAGCGATTTATTTCAAATCATGTCCCATCGATCCTGTCAGGCAAACAAATGCGACCTACGCCAGTGGAGTCCCCACAGAGTCTGGAAATGTCAGCCGCTCCGCCCGCCCCACGCTCGAGCACACAGCCAAGCTGGCGACAGCTAATGAATAAGCCATCACGGTGACACGGTGACACGGTGACACGGTGACACGGTGACACGGTGACACGGGAGGGGCAGCACAGGAGGGACTTCATCCCGAAAGGCTACTGGGCGGCTAGGTGCCGCAGAGGCAGCAAGCGGCCACTTCGAAAATCGGCTCCGGGACCAGGAGCAGGGACACGTGAGCGGCTGGTGCCGCCAGCCCCGTCCGGCAGCAGCCGGAGCCGGACCACAGCCAGGAATTTGGGGCATTTTCTCGTCATTAGTGCAACCACTGGCCTCTCTTTCCTAAGACACAACCCTGCAATACTCACTCGAACGGTCACTGTGTGCTCGACATGTGTCACCTCCGCTCCCCTCCAAGCACCCAGAGAAGGAGGCCAACGTCAGTGTGTGACCACCCAACACAGCGACCCCAGCTGCCGAGGCCCGGGACCAGGTCCCAGCACAGCCCGCCGGCCAGGGCACGGCTAGGAGGCCACGTCCACGCCGCGGGGCCCACGGCAGCTGCCCTGGCTGTGGAAGCTGTGCTGGGGCCACACCAGCCTGTCGGAGGGGAACAGCGTCTGGCTCCCAGGGGTTAGCGCCGTGTTAGCGGGGCTCGTTACACAATCGCGGAAGGACAGACCCCCAGAGCGGAATGAATGGGACGCCACGCACCACCTCTCCCTCTGCAGCGCTAACGTCACCATCACCATCACCAGGAGCCGTGAGCAGGGGCCAGCCTGAGGGCTCCGGGGTGGAGTGTGGGCGGCCAGGCCGTGCCAGGGCCCTCGCCGCTTCTTTACCAGCCTCGGAACCTGGCTGTGCCAGCTGGGGGCAGGAAGGAGCTGTCACTCGGACAGACACCGGTGAAACAGCAAACCGACCGATGAAGGTCATTAGAGGCGGCCGCACATTCCTGCGCTTCCACGCTGCCAGCATGAGAGCATTTGTGGGGCCCTCCCAGGTCCCCGCATTCCCGCCATGGCGTCCGCAGTGGCCTCCCTGCCTCAGAGCGGCCTCCTCCCCGGTGACGCCGACGGGTTTGGTGGGGGGGTCAGTGGGTCTGTCCGCGGGGCCGCGCCCTGTGGGGCCGCTCATTCACAGGACCGTCCCTCTCATGTTACAGATGAGGAAACTGAGGCACAGGGAGGGCTTGGACCCAGGCCCCCCGTCCTGTGCCACCCGCTGGCCCCTCAGCCCCGCCAGCACCATTGCTCAGGCCGCTGGAGCATCCCTGCTGGTGGGGACCGGCCAGCCCGGCCTCCCTGGTGGGGTCCTCAGGTCCTGCCTGTCCCAGGGCGCCCATTCCGGCTCAGGGCCCGGCCTCCCTGGTGGGGTCCTCGGGTCCTGCCTGTCCCAGGGCGCCCATCCAGGCTCAGGGCCCGGCCTCCCTGGTGGGGTCCTCACGTCCTGCCTGTCCCAGGGCACCCATCCCGGTGCTCAGGGCCCAGCCTCCACGAAGCCCCGCGAGACTCCCCAGCTGCCAGGGCTCTGGCATGCTCTGGGCGTGCCCTCCCTTCCGTCTGCCCCTGTCAAGGTGCCCATGTCACGGCGGGTCCCCTGGAGTGGCCCGGGGTGTCTGCCAGGCCATCCGCTCAATGCAGCTTCCCAGAGGCGGGGCTACCCCCAGGTCAGAGACAGAACTGCGAGTCTGCGCCGAGCTCATGGGCTGCAGGAGGGGACCCCGTACAGGGAGCCGGGGTGGCGGAACACTGGTGGGCGCAGGGACCAGGGGGAGGGACACAGGCTGGGCCCTGAGGACAGAGCGGAGTTCCCAGGGGAGACGGGAGAGCCCCTTCCGGATGGAGGGAGCCCGGCCTGGGAGAGTGAGGGTCGCAGGCAGCGCGCCCCTGAGACCCCCTCCCCACAGAGCTGCCCAGAGAGCAGAGGCGCAGGAAGGAACAGCGCCCCATCGGCGGGACCAGCTCCACCTTCGCTGTGTCTGTAGGTGTGTCCCCGTCCCCGAGCCTCACTTTCCTGTTTGCAAACAGGTGTTGGCTGAGAAGTGTGCTAAGGCACGCACAGCACCGAGAAGGCGGCGGACAGGAGCTGCTGCTCGCAGCGAGGCGGCCCCCGAGCTCCCAGGGACAGTCCTCGCGGGGAAGGCACTGCCCGGCCCAGTCTCAGCTCCAGCTCCTGAGCCGGCCCCCGCGGGGCTCCCAGAGCCGCTGCACAGCGAGGTGCTCAGGCGGCTCAGACCAGGAGGACGCCCTTCGTAAAGGCGCTCCACGCAGCCAACGCGCAGGAACAGTGGCCGGTGAACCAAGGCTTACGCCCAGGACAACAGCCCAGCCCCGCTCATCCAGCACCCAGCCTCCGACCTCCGGGGCTCATCTCCGCCTACCTCATCTCCACTGTCATCACGGGGAGCCCGCAGCACTGGGACACGGCAGCCTGCGGCCCACGGAGGGCCCTCGCCCTGTCCTCACCCTCACGTCAGCAGCCTGCGCGAGAGCCGGAGGCCAGGGCAGCACATCAACCCAGCCAACAGAAGAGGTCACCGAGGCTAGGAGGTGCGCACTGCACCCCCACCCACCCCTCTGGCTGGGCGGTGAACCTGGGATCCCTGAGAGAGGACGGAGGACGGAAAGACCGCAGGCACTTCTGTGAAGAACGATCGATCGGGGGATTGATTGGTTGGACCGAGTGAGTGAATTCAGCGACTGTAAGGATGCACATGGGTTTAATGTACAGACAACTGCAAGTCCCTGCCGGCATGTCAGCAGCACCAGGTTATTTATGGGTAATCGACAGGCTAAGGTCACCCCCTGCTCACCCCACTCGCCCGCCACGGAGAGGCAGACCCAGGCTGGCCTTCCCACCTCTGGGCCTTCCCACCTCTGGGCCTTCCCACCTCTGGGCCTTCCCACCTCTGGGCCTTCCCACAGCAGGGTCCTCCACAGGCATGAGCACATTTCCTCTTCGGTCTCCTGCTGACTCTTCACAATCCTGACGGGCTGGCCCTTCTCTGGAAGCCTCTCACCCACCCCCTTTCCCCTCCAGGCAAGGCAGGTTCAACTGCCCCCTCTATGTGCCCCCACAAGAGGCCTTTGCATTGGGACAACTGCCCTCCTGTATGTGACGTTGGCACACATCTCCCCACTGAGCAGAATGCCTGGCACAGGTGAAGGGGTGAAGGGAAGGAAGAAAGGGAGAGAAGGGAGGGAGGAAGGGAGGGAGGGAGGGAAGGAGGGAGGGAAGGTGGGAGGGAAGACGAGTGGAGGGATGGATGGATGGAAGGGTAGGTGAATGGGTAAGTGGATGAATGGGTGAATGGATGACAGATGGGTTAGTGGATGAATGGATGGATAGATGATGGATAGATAGATGGATGGGTGGGTGGGTGGATGATGAATGGGTGAGTAGATGGATGAGTGGTTGGATGATGGATGGGTGGGTGGGTGGATGAGTGGTTGGATGATGGATGGGTGAGTAGATGGATGAGTGGTTGGATGATGGATGGGTGGGTGGGTGGGTGGGTGTACGGATGGATGATGGATGGGTGGGTAGGTGGGTGTATGGATAGATGATGGATGGGTGGGTAGGTGGATGAGTGGGTGAATGAGTGGATAGATGGGTGGGTGGGTGGGTGTATGGTTGGATGATGGATGGGTGGGTGGGTGGGTGTATGGATAGATGATGGATGGGTGGGTGGGTGGGTGTATGGATAGATGATGGATGGGTGGGTAGGTGGATGAGTGGGTGAATGAGTGGTAGATGGTTGATGGACGATGGATGGGTGAGTAGATGGATGAGTGGTTGGATGGATGGGTGGGTGGGTGGGTGGGTGTATGGATGGATGATGGATGGGTGGGTGGGTGTATGGATGGATGATGGATGGGTGGGTGGGTGGGTGGGTGTATGGATGGATGATGGATGGGTGGGTGGGTGGGTGGGTGTATGGATGGATGATGGGTGGGTGGGTAGGTGGATGAGTGGATAGATGGATGGATGGATGATGGATGGACGCAAATCCTGGAGCCTAGTTGCATGACTACATGTTCTTAAACTTAGCTATGTCCTCCTCTGTGAACACAAGACTGAGTGTAGGGTCCACAGCCTAGGCCTGGGTCTTGGTCTTCTCCATGAGGCTCTCTCAGGAGCCCATGGCGGCTTAAGGCGTTAGTGTGTGACACGCAGCCTGCTTCCCGGACCCTGAGCCACTTCAGAAACGCCCTTTACGGTGGGCAGTGCTGTGCCATTACCTTTCTCACCGGTTCCCTCTGAGCAGTTTCCCCAGAGGCTCTGCCTCCGCTTCCGCCACCTGCTGGCCTTCCTCCAGCCTCTCAGCCTCAGGGCCTTCGCACCAGCGACTCCCTCCCACCTTCTTACCTAAGTGACTCCTACCTTCAGATTTGAGCTCAAGCGCCACTTACACTTTCATGACCCTCACCTGGAGTGACTTTGCTTTTTACTTACTTATTTCTTATTTATTTGCTTATTTATTATGTAATCCTCACCTGGGGACATGTTTTTATTGATTTTAGAGAGAGAAGGAAGAGAGAGAGAGAAAGGACCACCAGTGTGAGAGAGAAACATCTATCGCTGCCTCCCGTCTGTGCCCTGCAGGGAATTGAACCCACAACCTAGGGATGTGCCTGGCCAGGAATTGAACCTGCAACCTCTTGGGACGATGTTCCAAGCAACTGAGCCACCCAGGTAGGGCTCGAGTGACTTTTACAGCTACACCCTCACGTGGATGGGCGCAGCCTCACGTGGATGGGCGCACCCTCACGTGGATGGGCGCACCCTCACGTGGATGGGCGCAGCCTCACGTGGATGAGCGCACTCTCACGTGGATGGGCGCACTCTCACGTGGATGGGTGCACTCTCACGTGGATGGGTGCACTCTCACGTGGATGGGTGCACTCCTCCGGCCCCCAGGGTGGCAAGGCGTACTTGCTTCATTCATGCCACTTGCCCCAGGGGAGTGAGCGTGGTGGCGTCTGCGTGCTTCCGCTCCTTCTCCAGCCTGCACGGGGAGGGGAGAAATGGGGCTCCCCCCGTTGGTGTTGGTGGGTGGAGAGACTGGCGGGTTTCACATCCTCCGCGCACTGTCCGCACCGGCGGTGGGTGGGGGCGCCGGCGGGTTCCCTCTGGGTGCCGCGGGCAGAGGGTCGTGGCTGCGTGTGTCTTTGGGAGCGGCCCCCGGTAGGAAGTGCCACCAGAATGCTGCTGCGCTGTCATTTGTGGACAATTTCGGAGGGATGGCGGCTAACTGCTTTGGGAAAGTGGCCGTTAAAACAAGACAGTTTAACAGCGAGGCACACACACACAGCCGGAGGTTCTGGCATGATCTGTCTCGTGCAATTACCATCACTCTCGTACAGGGCATGTTTACCCCGAAGGGGTCCTTGCAGGTCACGTGTGGATTTGAGATCCAAACTCTGGTTTCCAGGAGAGGCCTGAACAGGATGCAGGCAGGACCATGCTCCTCCCACGGTCCCGTGCGCTGCCAGCCTGAGCGGAGGATTCCGGGTGGCCAGCGGGTCCCGAGCGGCCAGTGGGCCCCAGGGGGTCAGTGGATCCTGGGTACCAGCAGATCCCAGGCGGCCAGTGGATCCCGGGTGGCCAGCGGGTCCCGGGCGGCCAGTGGCCACTAGGATGGCTGTGCGTTTTCACCTGAGCCTCAGCCTCATGGCTGCCCAGGCACCGAGCCCCTGTGCCCACACAGGCCTCACACTGGGACAGTTTAGGCCACCACGCCTTTGCCCGGCTCCTGCCCCGGGCCCGCTCAGTGCTCCTCTGAGAGGTCTCCTTCCTCGGGGCTCCTGCAGCCTCAGATCTCCACGTGGCACCTGACTCAGGGCCCTGCGTCCCTGCCGTCGGGGGCAGTGCCCTCGGCGCCCACGGGCGTGGGTGAGCGACAGTTCCCGCCCCTGCGCAGCAGAAGCTCACCTCCGTCCCGGCGGGCGAGGAGCCCTTCCTTCCCACAAGGTCACACATCGTCTCCTGCTTCATCTTCTCGAAGCGGCGTGGGTCTCCAAGTCCGACCCACACGGACAGCAGGTCCCTAGCGGCCTGGTCTGTGTGTCTCTATCAATAATGTCCCTCTTCCTCATCGTTAAAGAACTCGGTCGGGATGTGAGCTGCAGGCTTCAGAAGGCTTCTCCCCAGGACGTGCCCGCTCCCCCGTCTGTCCCTGACGGCTCCCGGGGGGACCAACCGCCTGCGCCCTGCTCCAAGAGCCCGCGGTTCAGGCGGCCCTGGCTCCTTCCTGCCTGGCCCCTCCCTCCCTGTCATCATCCTTTTGTCTAGAGCCCTTCAGTCCTGAGAGCGTCCGAGTTCATCCTCCCCATCATGGATCCATTTCTCCCGGGTCCATTCTGTTCTCTCGCTCCTGGGATGCCCCCAGCACGTCTCCAAAATTTCCACCGTCTTAAGCGTGTACTTACTGCCCCAGCTCCCTCCCACTCCTCTCTTCTCTCGGGATCTGGTGTTACCACTCCCCTCTCCTCACCTCCTCCTGCACCCACACCCCCTCTCCTCACCTCCTCCTGCACCCACACCCCCTCTCCTCACCTCCTCCCGCACCCACACCCCCTCTCCTCACCTCCTCCCGCACCCACACCCCCTCTCCTCACCTCCTCCCGCACCCACACCCCCTCTCCTCACCTCCTCCCGCACCCACACCCCCTCTCCTCACCTCCTCCCGCACCCACACCCCCTCTCCTCACCTCCTCCCGCACCCACACCCCCTCTCCTCACCTCCTCCCGCACCCACACCCCCTCTCCTCACCTCCTCCCGCACCCACACCCCCTCTTCTCATCTCCTCCCGCCACCCACACCATGGCCGGCCCTTGGAGGACAGGGAAAGGCTAATCTATATGAGACGTAATTGCCCTCCCATCACAAGACCGGGGTTCCTGTCCCCCGCGTCCTTAGGTGTGTACTTCTGGCCGCGTGGGGCTCACTCACTGCGCTGCGGCCGATCTGACACCTCCGCCCGGGGCGCAGCAGCCCTGCTGGTTAGAGCACAATCACCGAGTAATTATCTCTCTCACCGGGTAATTACACGGCAGGACCATTTGTGCGTTACAGTTTATTCATATTCCTAATCGCGGTATCCTTTCGCAAACCAGGACCCAGCCCGGGAGGCGCCCGTCATCCTTCTAAATAACAAGAAGGTCAGCTGATGCCAAGCTCAGCTTCCGGCCGCCTCGAGGTCACCGCTGCCCGAGAGAAGGCACCGGTCCGGGGTGAGGGAGCCGGGAACCCACACCTTCCACCAGGTTCAGGGCCGCCTCCTGGCCCAGCACGCACGCCCCGCCCCTCCCGTGTCAGGACCACCTGCTCTCTGGTCTGTCGTCTGTGAGACTCGTGCCGGCAGGACGCTCGGAGGGCCTGATTTTTAGCGGTGGTGCAAAGGGTGAGTGCGGGCAGGGGCTGGAGGACGGCCCCGGAGCTCCGGCCTGGGGGTCCCGTCTATGAAGCATCCTTCCAGCTGGGTAGGGAGGGCGTGCATGTGCCCAGAGAGGCCGACAGGTGACACCGAGTTCTCTTCCCCGAAGAATGCCACTTTGTTTTAATTGGAAAGCCAACTCTATTGTGCTTTAATTTTTATATAAATATACTAGAGGCCCAGTGCACGAAATTCATGTGTGTGGGGGGGTCCCCCTCAGGGGATGTCTGACTGCCGGTTTAGGCCCGATCCCCAGGATCGGGCCTAAACCGGCAGTCAGACATCCCTCTCACAATCTGGGACCACTGGCTCCTAACTGCTCACCTACCTGCCTTCCTGATTGCCCCTAACTGCCCCCCCCTGCTGGCCTGGTCACCCCCAACTGCCCCCCCTGCCAACCTAGTCACCCCCAACTGCCCCCCTCCCCGTGGGCCTGGTCGCCCCATGCAGCCTGCTGCTCAGTCATTTGGTCGCCCCTCACTGACCCCCCTGCCAGCCTGGTCACCCCACACAGCCTGTTCAGTCATCCATTCGGTTTCGATGGTTGCTTAGACTTTTATATACATAGATTTTTACTGATTTCAGAGAGGAAGGGAGAGAGAGAGAAGCATCAATGATGAGAGAGGATCACTGATTGGCTGCCTCCTGCACGCCCCACACTGGGGTTTGAGCTTGCAACCCAGGCATGTGTCCTGACTGGGGATCAAACCGTGACCTCCTGGTTCAGAGGTCAATGCTCAACCACTGAGCCATGCCAGCCAGATAGCCCTACAGTCTTTGCTTCTCAGGAGGGAGCTCCTGTGGCCACAGACCCTCAAGGCCTATGGAGGAGGGACAGAGGGAGGTGGCACTGGTTAGGAGCCTTGTGGCCAGTCTGTCTCCCCACTGGCAGTGCCCAGGCAGTCCCTGCAGGCCAGGGAGGTGACAGCTCGTGCTCTGAGCGTGTGCACGTTTCCGGTGGCTGCTGTGACGAGCCGCCAGGCGCAGCGGCTTCATACGACTCCAGCTATCTCGCAGTTCTGGAAGCGGAAGCCTGACATGAGTCTTCCGGGGCTAAAATCCATCCAAGTGGTGACGGGCTGGCTCCTTCTGGAAGCTCAGAAGGATCTTGTCCAGCTTCCAGAGGCGCCCGCATTCCGTGGCTCGTGGCCCCTCCTCCATCTCCACAGCCCCCGTTGGCATCTGGCAGTAATAACACTCGCAGGTTCTGGGGATTAGGATGTGGACGCCTTTGCGGGGGGACATTATTCAGCCCCCCCGCAGCGTGTTGGGAGGTAACGAGGCGAAGGAACAGCCCAAAGACCTGCTCCCGTCCCCCTGAGGCTCAGCGGGACCAGGCCCCACAGACAGGCCGGCTCAGACATGGGAGGCAGCCCTGGAGCCTCGGCCTCCCAGCCCCGGTCTCTCCACCACACCCCCGGCCCATCAGACAGAGGGACACACGGCTCAGACACGCAGACACTGTGTTCTCCCAGGTGGAGATGGTTCTGAGGCCCCCCAGCTTTAAAGGGCTCCCCGAGGTGGACTCCCCTCGTCAGGGTGAAGCAGACGTTTGCTCTGGGACCCTGGACTTGTCAGAGGCGAGGTCTGCAGGCAGACGTCCAGGTGAGCGAGCAGAAGGAATAACAAGGTGAATGGATGGACACCTGTGCTGACCCTGAGCTTCGCGCGCGAGGCGGCCGAAGGGGCCGTGCTGGGGGCTGGGCTGGGGTCCACGTCTTAAAGCAGGGGCATTCTCCTGGGTCCTTCCACTAGACTTTGTAGAGAGTGTGTGTGTGTGTGTGTGTGTGAGACAGAGAGAGGCTGAGAGAGAGAGAGAGACTAGTATTCAAACCAACACGGATACATCATGGAGTAAAATGGAAATTCACATGAATTTTTAACAACAGACATGACACCTGACAGCAACCCCGTGCCGGGCCAGCTCCCCCGGGCAGCGCCTGCTCTCCCCACACCCTGTTCTTGCAGCCACGTCGGAGAGCGCCCGGCCAGCGCCCAGGGGGGACTCGCGGGCAGCAGGGAGGCCGGGGCAGGTCCGGACTGCCAGGCCCGGGGTCTCGGGTTGTGCATGACAACGCACGGACACCGTGCCATGGGCACCAGGCAGACACCGTGCCGCAGGCGCCGGGGGCACGTGCTCTGGGCTCCGGGGGGACACCGTGCCATGGGCACCAGGCAGACACCGTGCCGCAGGCGCCGGGGGAACGTGCTCTGGGCTCCGGGGGGACACCGTGCCGTGGGCACCAGGGCCCGGAGCTCTGATTACACGCCGGCGAGACAAAAATAAAAGGGGATTCGTTTTGTGAGACAGGTTGCAAAGTGGTCTCTTAAGAAGCTATAAAGTGCTGCCTGGCCTGTAATTGTTGCTTAAATGGAATTCCTAATTGTATCTGCATCTTCCTGCAAAACCTCTCCATTACCCACAACAGGGAGGCAGGCTGCGGGCACGCTGCCGCAGGTGACCCGCAAATAAGGGCCCCCCTTCTCCCAGGAAGCCTCCCTGTAGGCCGACGCGGGCCCCTCTTCTCTTTCCCCCACAAAAACCCAGCAGAGAGCTCAGTGTCCTCCAGACCCTAAAGGTTCTGGAAGGTAAAAACTGCTTGTCCAGTTCACCCACCCTCCCTGGTGCCCAGCCAGGATCCTGGCACATAGTAGGTGCTTACCCCACACTGGAGGGCCCCAAGACTGGATGGCCCTCCCTCCCAGCAGCAAGCACCAGCCTGGTGCCCAGGAGGGCCTGGCCACGCCTGCTGAGTGGCAGGTGCTGGTGTCGAGCGCGACCTTGGGGCCCTTGTGGCCCCGCCCTCTCGCAGATACTGTCAGAGCACCTGTGAGCCGTGGGCCGGGCCAGCCGCCCGCAAGGAAGTGGGGGCTCTGGGTTCCCGCCCCGGAAGTCAGGACCCCCTGTGCCCCCACGGCTGCTCCGCATTACACTGCTGTGGGTCCCCCGTGGCCAGGGCATCATCGGGGATTTACCCAAGGGTCTCCTCAGGAACCTGGAGGGAGGGGGGCCTGGAACTGACACGGCCGGCAGACGGCCAAACGGGGAGACACACTCAGACTGCACACAGATGCAAAGCTCGGCTGAACTATCAAAGCCGCATCGAAACCCAGTCAGCAGAGAAGCCTGAGCCGAGCGGGCTGCGTGTCCTGCCTGTGAGTCCTCGACCAGCCGAGCGCCTCCTGCCCTGGCACTGCCCACCCTCCGTGGTGCTTCGTCCAGGGGCTGCCTCCCGGGCCGAGCAGACCGAGGCACCGACTGGCACACGGAGTCTTTCCCAAGGCCCCGCTCGCTGGTCACTTAAAGCCCCTCAGTGAGATGGAGAGGCGGACAGCGCGGTGGGCAGCAAGGGCAGTAGGTGGCCAGGGTCCCCAGCAGGACCGGCTGTGCGGGTGGCCAGGGTCCCCGGCAGGACCGGCTGTGCGGGTGGCCAGGGTCCCCGGCAGGACCGGCTGTGCGGGTGGCCAGGGTCCCCGGCAGGACCGGCTGTGCGGGTGGCCAGGGTCCCCGGCAGGACCGGCTGTGCGGGTGGCCAGGGTCCCCGGCAGGACCGGCTGTGCGGGTGGCCAGGGTCCCCGGCAGGACCGGCTGTGCGGGTGGCCAGGGTCCCCGGCAGGACCGGCTGTGCGGGTGGCCAGGGTCCCCGGCAGGACCGGCTGTGCGGGTGGCCAGGGTCCCCGGCAGGACCGGCTGTGCGGGTGGCCAGGGTCCCCGGCAGGACCGGCTGTACGAGGGGCCAGGGTCCCCGGCAGGACCGGCTGTGCAGGTGGCCAGGGTCCCCGGCAGGACCGGCTGTGCGGGGGGCCAGGGTCCCCGGCAGGACCGGCTGTACGAGGGGCCAGGGTCCCCGGCAGGACCGGCTGTGAGGGTGGCCAGAGTCCCCGGCAGGACCGGCTGTGCGAGTGGCCAGGGTCCCCGGCAGGACCGGCTGTGCGGGGGGCCAGGGTCCCAGGCAGGACTGGCTGTGCGAGTGGCCAGGGTCCCCAGCAGGACCGGCTGTGCGGGGGGCCAGGGTCCCCGGCAGGACCGGCTGTGCGGGGGGCCAGGGTCCCCGGCAGGACCGGCTGTACGAGGGGCCAGGGTCCCCGGCAGGACCGGCTGTGAGGGTGGCCAGAGTCCCCGGCAGGACCGGCTGTGCGAGTGGCCAGGGTCCCCGGCAGGACCGGCTGTGCGGGGGGCCAGGGTCCCAGGCAGGACTGGCTGTGCGAGTGGCCAGGGTCCCCAGCAGGACCGGCTGTGCGGGGGGCCAGGGTCCCCAGCAGGACCGGCTGTGCGGGGGGCCGGGGTCCCCGGCAGGACCGGCTGTGTGGAGTGCCATGAGCACCTACCTTCCTCTTGTTGGCGGGGCAGATGAAGAAGCTGTCGATGACGGTGGTGAAGCCAGGCTGGATGGCGAGCTTGGTGTAGGTCGTCCCGAAGTCCGACGACCTGGGGGAACAGGACACCACCATCAGCGACTGGCCCCTCGGAGCCAGCTGTACTGAGTCCACAGCGTACGCCACATGGGCCCCGCGCCCGCCCTGTAGCCCCCCATGCTGGGCAGCAAGAGACTGGTTCCCTGGGGGCACCGGGCGGTCACTCTGGCCTGAGCTGGGACCAGGGGTCCGGGCCCACACCCCACACCGCTATGATTGCCAGGTCTCCCTGGTCACACGCAAGGTTTGGGCATCGGTTTTCGCTCAGAGGCAGCAGAGGGCTGGGATCAGGGGTCCCCGGGCCCATCAGTAGGAAGGCTGTGGTCCCCTGCCCTGACCCAGCGCATCCCTGCCTGCTACCTGTCCTCCCGGGGACAGCGGTGCTCCGACCTCCTTCTCCCCTCGTTTATTTCCCTCGTTACTCCCTGGCCACCTGTTTCTCCAATCAGTTCGGTCGGTGAGTGAGTCTGGCAGTGACGGTGTCTGCATGAAGGTTTATTCCAAGAAACGAGCCTAGACTGGCGGTTTTGCGCCGTCTCTGCCTCTCCCGTGTGTCTGGGTTTGAGGGGCGCCTGGGATAAGCACCCCGCTCTGCAGAACGTGCGGTGGTTCTGCCGCCGACCCGGAGTGACGGGGGACGGGCCAGACGCCCGACGATGGACGGTCTTGTCTCTCCCCAGGAGCAGGGTCTGAGGAACCGAGCCGGGTCCAACAGACGGCTCCTGCCTGGCCCGCATTTACGGGCGTGGAGACCGCGGGAGACAGGCGGATGGGCTGGGCCCCCGGGAAACGTGCCAGCCAGGATGCCACCTGGTGTCTGATGGGGGCTGGAGGGCCCAGGCTAGGTTTATGCCCAGGTGGAGGCGAGGCCCCGGAGACCCTGAGCGGTCTCACACTGTCTGGAAGCGCACACAGCACTTCCTACGAGCGGGTCAGCGCCCCCGAGGGCCTGCGTGCTCCCGGGGTGAGGCACACCGACAGGAGGGGCCAGACCCCCTCCGCCCCCAGCCAGGCCGCCTCTGCAGACAGGAGGCGCCCTCAGGGAAGAAGAGGAGTAACAACAGAAGCTGACTCCTGAGACAGATGCCAAGCTCTGAGGGGCCTCCCAGCCCAGTCCAGCCGCCACCTCCAGGCAGGCAGAAAGGCGGGTGGAGGGAGTGGCTAGAATTCCAGTGGGAGGTGGGGCGGGGGGGGGGCGGGTAAGCGACAAAGTCAGAGAGGCCAGGCTCGGCATCAAAGCCATTTGGGGACTGGGCCAGGTTAGACCTGGAATGGAGCCTTAGGAAAATTCCTGACATTTAATAACCCACAAACAGTAACCTTCCCTTCCTGCAAAGCTAAACCCATCCCCGTCTTGGAATCGTTGAAAATAATGGAACAATAATAGCAGAAAACAGCTGCACACGAAGAGGGAGAAAGAACGCCGTGCACTGGAAATGCACTTTCCCCCAGCTTATTGCTATTACAAGCCCCTGCCCTCCCAGGTCCCCCCCCACCAGTCCCCCCCCAGTCCCCCCTCGGCACAACCACCGTTTTCCTGGTTTCCGTTACTTTGGTGCGTCCCATCCCGCAGACCTCCCAGGGTGAGGTCCCAGGCCCGGCGCCTCTGCGAGCTCGATGCTTCCATCTGGCTTTTTAAAAATGGGCTCTTAGATCTAAGAGACTCTGACAACTCGACATTTTAAAAATGAGATTCCCAGGGGGTCCTGGCACCGTAGGGTCCCCGAGCAGAGACCCGAGGGCCGCGATGATTTTCTGGGGTCTGTTGATGACCTAGGCTTTGCGGCGCCAGGCGTGCAAACGGTGAGTCGAACAGCTCCAAAGAAGGAGAACCAGTGTGAGGAGACCTTCGTGCCAGGAGCGCTGGGCCGGCTGGAAGGGATTCCCGTTGTTACACGTCGAGAGGAATACGTCGAGGCAAAGCACAAAAACGAAGCAGGAACTAAGCCACGAAGAGCACCATTCCCATCCCGGGAGAGATCCAAGGAACGCTCTACGTCGTGAAATCGGGGACACCTGGTTGACATGTTCCGATGACAAAAGGTTCACAGACAAAACCAAGGTTGGTTCAATGATAAAACGGAAGAGTGAAGCCAACGACCCACAGAGCTCCATTTCCAAACCGTCCTCAAAGGCCGTTCGCCCCCAGGCACGGCCACAGGCCTTGCTGATGCCCGCGTGCGCTCTCAGCACCCAGCCCCGGGTGAGAGCTAAGGGCCCCCGAGACTCCTGGCCTCCACCCGCGAACAGGACACAGGCCCAGAGAGGAGCAGCCACGTGTCTGAGGTCACACGGCAGCCCAGCGACTGAGGGGTGACTCTGACTGAGGTCCCTGACCCACGGCGAGTGCTTCTACCCAGGCTACCCCACTGGCCTCGGGCAGACCGCGGCAGGACAGAGGCGACCTGCGCTCGAGAAGACCCAACAGCTGAAGCCCTCACACCTGCAGCACCCGAGGCTTCTAACTGTGCCGGGTCTGCGGAGAGTACAAACCACCCAACCACAAGCCTCCTGTCTATCCTCGTGTCTGCGGGGCAGCCCCTGGGCGTCAGCAGGACAGACAGACAGGCACCCGGCACCTGTCCCAGCTTGCAAAGGAGCCAGCACCATGCCCGCCGGGCCAACCCCACGGAGCCTGCCGCCCCGGGGGCTCTGGGAGAGGGTGTTGGGCCGAGGCAAGCTGCACAGCAGGCAGCAGGCCCTGCGAACCCTGTGACCCACTCCAGGCCGGGGCCCAGGCCCAGCGCGGGGCAAGCCACGGGGAGGGCCCGGGGACAGGATGACACCAGAGGCCGTGGACCTTGAGCTGCTCGTTCAGCTACTAGCCCGCAGGTGTCCCTTCGTACCATGGGAACACACCACCCACCGGGGCACCATGAACACACCACCCACCGGGGCACCATGAACACACCACCCCCCGGGGCACCACGGGAACACACCACCCACCGGGGCACCATGAACACACCACCCACCGGGGCACCATGAACACACCGCCCACCGGGGCACCATGAACACACCGCCCACCGGGACACCACGGGAACACACCACCCACCGGGGCACCATGAACACACCACCCACCGGGGCACCACGAACACACCACCCACCGGGGCACCATGAACACACCACCCACCGGTGCACCATGAACACACCGCCCACCGGGGCACCATGAACACACCACCCACCGGTGCACCATGAACACACCACCCCCCGGGGCACCATGAACACACCACCCACCGGTGCACCATGAACACACCGCCCACCGGGGCACCACGGGAACACACCGCCCACCGGGGCACCATGAACACACCACCCACCGGTGCACCATGAACACACCGCCCACCGGGGCACCACGGGAACACACCGCCCACCGGGGCACCATGAACACACCACCCACCGGTGCACCATGAACACACCGCCCACCGGGTTCACCATGAACACACCACCCACCGGGGCACCACGGGAACACACCACCCACCGGGGCACCATGAACACACCACCCCCCGGGGCACCACGGGAACACACCACCCACCGGGGCACCATGAACACACCACCCACCGGGGCACCATGAACACACCACCCACCGGGGCACCATGAACACACCACCCACCGGGGCACCATGAACACACCACCCACCGGGGCACCATGAACACACCACCCACCGGGGCACCATGAACACACCACCCACCGGTGCACCATGAACACACCACCCACCGGGTTCACCATGAACACACCACCCACCGGGGCACCACGGGAACACACCACCCACCGGGGCACCATGAACACACCACCCCCCGGGGCACCACGGGAACACACCACCCACCGGGGCACCATGAACACACCACCCACCGGGGCACCATGAACACACCACCCACCGGGGCACCATGAACACACCACCCACCGGGGCACCATGAACAAACCACCCACCGGGGCACCACGGGAACACACCGCCCACCGGGGCACCACGGGAACACACCGCCCACCGGGGCACCATGAACACACCACCCCCCGGGGCACCACGGGAACACACCACCCACCGGGGCACCACGGGAACACACCACCCACCGGGGCACCATGAACACACCGCCCACCGGGGCACCACGGGAACACACCACCCACCGGGGCACCATGAACACACCACCCCCCGGGGCACCATGAACACACCACCCCCCGGGGCACCATGAACACACCACCCACCGGGGCACCACGGGAACACACCGCCCACCGGGGCACCACGGGAACACACCGCCCACCGGGTTCACCATGAACACACCACCCACCGGGGCACCACGGGAACACACCGCCCACCGGGGCACCATGAACACACCGCCCACCGGGGCACCACGGGAACACACCGCCCACCGGGGCACCATGAACACACCGCCCACCGGGGCACCATGAACACACCACCCCCCGGGGCACCACGGGAACACACCACCCCCCGGGGCACCATGAACACACCACCCACCGGGGCACCACGGGAACACACCACCCACCGGGGCACCACGGGAACACACCACCCACCGGGGCACCACGGGAACACACCACCCACCGGGGCACCATGAACACACCACCCCCCGGGGTACCATGAACACACCACCCACCGGGGTACCATGAACACACCACCCACCGGGGCACCACGGGAACACACCACCCCCCGGGGTACCATGAACACACCACCCACCGGGGCACCATGAACACACCACCCACCGGTGCACCATGAACACACCGCCCACCGGGGCACCATGAACACACCACCCACCGGGGTACCATGAACACACCACCCACCGGGGCACCACGGGAACACACCACCCACCGGGGCACCATGAACACACCGCCCACCGGGGTACCATGAACACACCACCCCCCGGGGCACCATGAACACACCGCCCACCGGGGCACCACGGGAACACACCGCCCACCGGGGCACCACGGGAACACACCGCCCACCGGGGCACCATGAACACACCACCCACCGGGGCACCATGAACACACCGCCCACCGGGGCACCACGGGAACACACCACCCACCGGGGCACCATGAACACACCACCCACCGGGGCACCATGAACACACCACCCACCGGGGCACCATGAACACACCACCCCCCGGGGCACCATGAACACACCGCCCACCGGGGCACCATGAACACACCGCCCACCGGGGCACCATGAACACACCGCCCACCGGGGCACCACGGGAACACACCGCCCACCGGGGCACCACGGGAACACACCGCCCACCGGGGCACCACGGGAACACACCGCTCACCGGGGCACCATGAACACACCGCCCACCGGGGCACCATGAACACACCGCCCCCCGGGGTACCATGAACACACCACCCACCGGGGCACCACGGGAACACACCACCCACCGGGGCACCACGGGAACACACCACCCACCGGGGCACCATGAACACACCGCCCACCGGGGCACCATGAACACACCGCCCACCGGGGCACCATGAACACACCGCCCACCGGGGCACCACGGGAACACACCACCCACCGGGGCCGTCAGGGCGTTAACCGAGGTGACAAGGGTGGGCCTCCCAGAACATAACTGACCGGGATGCAGCCAGTCCCTCCCCTCCCCGCTCCCGCCTCTCCCCTCCCAGACGCAGGGGGTGTTGGTGACAGTGCAGCAAGGAGGTAGCTCAGCAGCAGTCTGAAGGCCCCACCCTCCACATGTCAACCGACTCCAGGACAGTCACCTCTCAGCCCTGAGATGTCCTGCCCGCTGAGCGTCTGTTCCCCGCGGCCCGGGCCGGCCGGTGGATAAGCTGACAGCAGGCTCTAAGGCTGGCCGTGTGACAGGAAAGGTGACCTGTGTGGCGCCCCACCGCAGGGCCTCTGCACCGGTTCTCCTCCCAGGTACCCACAGGACAGCCTGCTCCTGCCCTCTGCGCTCCATCAGGTGTCACCGCACGGGGGAGCTCCGTGCCCTTATCCTGCTTGCTTCTCCCTACTGTGCGCACTGCTACCGGACACCACCCGGGCCGCTTGATTTACGGGCTGCGTCTCTGCGGCGGACAGCGGGTCCGGTCACCCTCTCCCCAGGAGGCTGCGGCACCCTCCAATCCTAGGGCCCCATTGCCTTACTCCTCAGGTGTGAGCCAGGGTCAAGTTTCCACACCTCCCCGCTCCCAACCCCCTAAACCCTCCCCGCTCCCCCGCAGGGAGACCCTGCTCCACCCACTGAAAGGCCTCCCCTCCCCACCGCAGCCTGGGGCACAGGTGCGGCTGGCAGGCCCAGCCTCGGACACCAGCGACAGCTTGCGGCCTGTGCTCTGTCCCCCTGGCCCACGACACTGACGCTACAAGACCAGGCCCACCTCGGTGCCTCCTGCTCCCGGCCTGAGCGGGGGTGAACGTTGGCTGAAGCCGCTGAATGATGTCCAGACCATCTCCATAGCAGCAACCAGCGTCAGGAAAACACGAGGAGGAGCTGGCTGCCTCCCCGCCCGCTCGCGGTCCCTGGGTCCTTTTGCACGGCCCATCCCTCCGCCCCGCCGCCGGCGCCCGTACTAACTTAACGCGCTTCGCTCTCTGGGCCAGGAAACCAAAGGAGGTGGAAGTGGGCAGAACATATTTCTCCGGCTCTTAAGGATCCCATGTGACAGTTAAATAATAACAAGATGCCTTTAAGCGCTTGCAAATTATGAGTTGAGCCATTTCCCGAGAAGGCGCGTCGTTTAGCAGGCTCGCGGAATTGATGGCTCTGGCCGCAGTCTGAGGGGCCGGGGCGGGGAGGGGGCCCTGCAGAGCGCTGGCCTAGCCACGTGGGGGTCACAGGGCCTGGGAATCTCATCCCGCTAGCAGGACCTGTCTCCCTTGAGCTCCCCAGCACCCTGGCTGTGGGCCAGCCTCCCCATGCCCAGGGGCACTAGCCAGACGATGCCAGCCGTGTCCGGCTCCGGCCAGCCTCTGGAGTCAGGGGTCCTGGCGGGGCTGTGGAGGGAGAATGGGACCCTTGTCCACACCCGCTCCTAGAGCCAAGCCCTGCCAGCGATGCCATCTCAGCGGGGAGGCTCGCCCCTGCCAGCCCTGGGCCAGGAGCCTGTGGCTGGGCCTCCCACTCATCCTCGGCAAAAACGTTCGCTTTGAAAATACACACATTGGTATTGCTCTCAGAGAGGAAGCGAGAGGGAGAGAGAAACAGCAATGGTGCGAGAAAGTCATGGACCGGCTGCCTCCTGCACTCCCCGCACTGGGGATCGAGCCCACAACCCAGGCATGTGCCCTGACCGGGAATCCAACTGTGACCTCCTGGTTCCTAGGTCGACACTCAACCACTGAGCTATGCCGGCCGGGCCAAAATGATTCCACTCATCCACTCACCCATCCATCCACCCACCCATCCACACACCCCACGTTTTCAATGTGCTCTCCCCCCCTGTATCCACACAAGGTCCCACTTTAGAGACTAGAGCACCAAGGCCCAGAGAGGGAAGTGCCTGGCTCAGGCGCCACAGCGGGAAGGTGGGGAGGCGGGGCACCAGGTCTGAGGTCTCCAGCACCTTCCCCTCTGCCCGCGAGAAGGCTGGACTGTGGTCCCACAAGTGCCTCCGGACCCGGGACCTGCACCTGGGCTTTCCCCACAGCCTCCATCTCGGCGGCGGCCTGCTGGTCTGTCCCCTGGAGGGGGCTGTGCGAGTCCTGGCTCGGGGACCGGAAATGGCTCGGCCGAGGCCCATGGCCACCAAGTGGCAGTGCCCGCGGGCAGGCTCCGGGGTTGGAGGGAAGCTCCCACGGCCGGGCTCTGGCCTCACAGAGATGCGGGTCCCCACGCTGCAGTGGGCGCTGGAGGACAGCCGCCAGCGTAGGGGCCGGGCCTTTCCTGCCACGGCGTGACGTGGGTGAGGGAGGAGAGGACGGGGCCCGGGTGGGCCACGAGGGAGGAGCAGACTCGCAGGTCCTGCCCTTGGAGAGCCAGGTGTGCGCATTAACATGGTGGTACCGAGAGAGTCAGAGGGCTGGGTTTTACAGAGGGTCCACTCCAGGGGGTCCATGCTGCCGACCGGAAGCGGTGCCCTGGGCTATTCTGAGTTTGCTTTCCGTTGGACACCCCGAGCCCTCTAGGGACCCTCCCCATCTGCTTTCCTCAATGACTGTCCATTCACCCATCCACATCCATTCACCTACACCCCCACCCACCCATCCACCCATTCACCCACCCACCCACCCATCCATCAACCCATCCATCCACCCATCCACCCATCCACCCACCCACCCATCCACCCATCCACCACCCATCTACCAACCCAACCACCCACCCACCCACCCACCCATCCATCCACTCATCCACCCACCCACCCATCCACCCACCCACCCATCCACCCACCCACCCACCCACCCATCCACCCATCCATCCACCCACCCACCCATCCATCCACCCACCCACCCATCCACCACCCATCCACCCACCCATCCATCCACCCACCCATCCATCAAACTATCCACCCACCCATCCATCAACCCATCCATCCACTCATCAACCCATCTATCCATCCACCCACCATCCACCCACCCACCTATCCACCCATCCATCAACCCATCCACCTATCCACCTACCCATCCACCCATCTACCTACCCACCCACCCATCTACCTACCCACCCACCCACCCATCAACCCATCCATCTATCCACCCACCTATCCACCCATCCATCAACCCATCCACCTATCCACCTACCCATCTACCTACCCACCCACCCACCCATCAACCCATCCATCCATCCACCCACCATCCACCCACCCACCCATCCATCCACCCACCCACCCACCATCCACCTATCCAGCCTCCCAACCCATCCACCCCCCCTCCCACTCATCCACCCATCCACCACCCACCCATCCACCCATCCACCACCCACCCATCCACCCACCCGCCATCGCCCTGTCCTTTGTCGCTCCCTGCCCCCTCCCATCCATCTAACTCCCACACCACACATCACTGGGTACCGGCTTTGTTCCTGGCCCTGGTCTGGGCTTTGAGATGGGGGTGCAGATGGACCTTGGGGAGGCTCTGACCTCTAGGAGCACGGGAGCTGTTGGATGAGTGACCCAGTGGCCAAGTGAGCTAAGATGCTCTCCCATTACCGCACTGCCTGGACAGCTGCTCCTGCCTAATGCTGACGTCATCGCTGTGTCTCCCAGATCCCAGGCCCTGACACTGGGCTGGTTCCAGAAAGTGACTCAACTTCGCTCTTTAGAAACACCAGCATACCCGCCGCGGCGTCCTTCGCAGGGAGCCGAGGATGAACCGGGGGGTGGGTGCCCATGCTGCTGCCCCGGCGGGAGGCGTCACGTGCCAACAACAGTGCCCCCTCCCACTCCAGGGCCCGCTGAAGGAGGGCACGTGGGACCGGCCCAGGGTGATGGCAGCTGTTTTCCTCCCGATTCGGAGGTTTTCCTGAGGACAGAGTCGCAGCGGACCGGCCCACGCCAGCTTGTCTGACTTCTGGGGAGCGGCAGACGGCTGGCTGGAATGCGAGACAGAGCACCCGAGAGAGAGGGGCCCCACTTCCCAGCAAGGCGAAGAAATGGCCACCCCAGCCCTTGCGCCACCCCCTCCCCCCACCCCCGGTTGGCCCCTGCCTCTGGCCCCAGCGCCCTTCCCTTCCCTGGGCGGCCCAGACCCGCCTCCGCAGAGCCGGTTCCCAGAGCCCCTGTGTCTGCAGCAGCCTCGCGTTCTCTCTGGGCTGGCAGCTCCACGTCTCCCTCCTCCGTGCCTGTCTCTGAGGGGTTCTCTCTGTCCGTGTCTCTTGGTCTGTCTGTCTGTGCCTCTCTCCACATGTCTCTGACTTCCTGTGTGACCCCTTCTCTCATTCACTCACCCCTTCACCCTCCCCGTTCCCTCTTTCCTAAGATCATCCCAAGAGCAGACGTCCCATGTCACAAAGACCCGGGACCACGTGTGGCCGTCTCCCCTCAGCCACAGGGAAGGAGGGACCTGGTGCTGGCCTGGCCCTCCTGCTGGGTCACCAGGTTGCAGAGCGCCTGGTCCCAGGGAGCTGATACCCTGGTAGGCGGTCCGACAGCAATAAACAGACAAGTGGGTGATGTCCCGTAGCGCTACGCACTGTGAATGAAAGAACAGGAGCGGCGAGCTGGGGGCGCTATTTCAGGCAGACTGGCCCAGGATGCTCTCCCAAGTAAGGTGACATTGGAACAAAGACTGGAATGTATGGGGCGGGGGGCAGTCCCTGTAGGTATCCTGGAAAGAGAACAGCATGTGCAAAGGCCCTGGGGTAGGACTCCACGCCCGGGCTGCATTTCCTGGCACATTGCCTGTACAACACCTCCGATTCTAGGGCAGTCATTCAACTTGAAATCAGACAAGCTGGCTTGTCATTCAACTTGAAGTCAGGACATGGGGCCTTCCTAGGGGAAGTGGTCAGGAAGACACACACACACACACACACACACACACACACACACACACACGAGCTGCTGACAGCTGGGGAGGGCAGGGCCACCCATCCTGTCTGGGGGCCTCCTGCAGCGGGAGCCTCGGCCCCTTCCATCGGTCCAATCCCTCCCGTCACCCCCACACCACGGCGGGGCCCTGCAGCCCACGGGAATGGAGGGCCTCTGCATCCACGGTGGTTTCGATGCGGGGCCGTGGACAAACCGCTCAGAGGCCGCCTGAAAGCCGTTTCCCACGACATCTGCACACTTTCTATAGCAGCACGTCCATGCTAATGAGGAAATAAACTCAGCGTTTACAGACCGGCGGCAGCGCGTTACAGCCCATTGAATTAAACTCCAGTCAAGGGTGAGCGAGAAGATAAACCAGGATTATCTCGTCACGGCGAATTAAAACAGGAAAAGAAAAGAAAGGAGCGTTCTGAGAGAGATGTAATTTCGAGGTCCCCGCCGCAAGCCGGCAGCTGCCTCCCCGGGCTTCCTGGTTTGGAAGAGCGACTGTGGAATGGGGGGGGGCGGGCCTCGCTCCCCAGACGCTGGCTCCAGACGCCTGTCCCTGGGCCCCTGGGGCAGAGCCCATCGGGGTGGGCAGGCTGAGCCATGTGCACCTCCCCTGTAACGCCCGAGGTTGCGGGTCGCTGTCAGGAGGGCGAGGACAGCCTCCCCCTGCCCATACCATCTCCTCCTCCCACCCTCACAGCTTCCCCGTCGGCCCAGCCCTTTCTTCCGGCTGGCTGGTCCCGGGCCTCAGGGCCTTCACTTGCCCATCTGGGAAATGGGACCATAGCCGGCCCTCACTGTGCCGTCCTGGGAGGAGCCGTGTAGGAGACGCCTGCTCCACGGCCATCACAGCTGGGCTCCCCCGCTCCCACTCACCACGGGGCCCCGCGGTCCCTGCCGGTCGGGCCAGGCTACTCCCGGACAGGAAGCCTGCAAGTTGCGGCGGAAATAGTACAAATTCAAGCAATACCGCTACGTAAGTGACAGGGCCCTCCCTGTTCAGACTAATTAGGGATTTCATGACGGGGACAAGGGAGCAGTGAGCCAGCGTGGACCCTGAGGGCGTGGGCCGGGGACTGCACGGCACATCCTGGGGCGCACGCAGCCCGGGGAACAGCGATGCCGCAGTTCCCTGCTCCGAGCGCGGCGCCCCGGTTAGAGGATGAACAATGCCGAAGGGTTATTATAAAGATGGAAGGAACTGACGCCGATCAGAGGAGCTAGCGCCCTGCAGATACTCAGTGCAGCTCCTGTCGGCCACGCTCTGCCCCCAACCAGGCCACGTGGACGAGGGAAGAGCTGAGCCGAGTGCCCGAGGCCCTGGGAGGGCATCTCAGGTTCTTCCGGGAGAGGCCCTGGGTGTGAATTCTGCGGACGAACACGGGCAGCGGCAGGAAAGACCCTGGAGCAGGAACCAGGTCCTCCACGTCATCCCCACCCCCACCCCCGTCCAAGGCTGAGCTCGGCCGGAACGCAGGCTGCCGCCACGCCAGAGGCCGCTCTGCAACGTGGCCGCCACCCCCCCGCCCCCCGCCCCAACCCCGGCCTTGGAGAGCAGTGAGATGACCTAGGCAGGACCAGGGGGGAGGCCTGTGAGGGTTCAAGGCCAGGGGTGGGAGCTATACCAGCACCAGCCCCTCCTCTTGGCCCCAGGCCTGAGGACAGGTGGTTCCACAGGGTTCCCAGTCAGGGCGGGGGGCGGCGGGGCTGGCAGAGGGAAGTCTTTCTCTTCCAGGGCATCAGTATCACCCCTCCCCCCCCCCCCCCCCACCACCACCAACCAAGAAGCTGCTTACGCCAAGCTCTAGACTGCGGCCCCTGCCTCCCCGGGCTTCCTGGTTTGAAGCTCCAAGTGAGAAATATGGAGGTGTGGTGTCCAGAGACCCCGGGCCAGGCCCGTCTGCTCAGCTCAATGCACGCTGCATGGACATCCATTCTGAGTTCGCCACTGAGGAGCCCACGTCGTTTCTACCTGAACCTATAGCTGCATCCACCTCCATCTCCATCTCCACCCCCTGTGTCTGTCCTTCTCCCTGGGTCTCAATCTATACCCACCTCCCTTAGTCCCGGAAGGTCCATCTGTATCTGTTAGCACCTCCACCTCCAGCTGCACCTCCACCTCCAGCTGCATCCATCTCATCATCATCTGTATCAGCTCCAGCTCCAGCTCCATCCGTATTTTCATCTCTATCTCGCCTCCAGAAGCCTGGGGCAGAAGGATCTGTTTGGACTCTATTTGAACCAAGGTCACTGCCAAGCCTGTATTTCTAGGCGATGACACCATGTGTACCTAAAAGCTCTGTGACTTTGTTTCTACGCAGGTGGCCTCACCGCTTTCTTTCCAAAGGCCAGGAGCTCCAGGGTGACATGTACACGTGCAAGGTTTCCCCGTGTGAGTTTGGCTCGTCCCTGCTCTACAGAGTCAGGATTCTCCCATTCGGGACTTCTGAAGGGAGGGCAAAGAGAGCTGTTTTTCAGTGTGTTCTCATTGGAGTCCCCCAGCGGCTCAGCGGAGTTGGGGCTCACACACAGAGATGCCTGGGAGCTCAGAGCCAGGAGGCCCCCCCTGGCAGGGCCTCTCTGATCAGCTGTTCCCTTTTGAAACATGCATTCAGGTGGAATCTGTCCAATAAATGGAGATAAAGGAGTCGCTGGATTCTTTTAAAGAGTGAAATAGAGCATTGAAATAGGTCGCATTCCCACGGGTCCCTGGCACCCTGATGGTCTGGCACTACCCTTTCTCCCTGGACGCCGAGGCTGGCGGCGGGGCGTGGGGCGAGCAGCAGGAGCGCGTGGAGCGGAGGCCGGCCCCCATCTCCCCGGGCAGCACAAAGGCCGCATCCGGAGACGGGTCACGAGATCTGGCTTTACTTTCCAGCTTTCCCCCTTCCGGCCGCGCGGCCTTCGGCAGGTCACCTCCATTCTGTGCACCTCCTGCATGCTCCCGTCCTCAAGCTGTCACGGCCAGAGGGAGACAGGCCTGACAGTGGGCGTCATGGGGAGGAACGAGGTTTTCGTGGGGCCGGGACAAAAGGGGGACACACAGGCTGCCCTGCGGCGGCCCACAGGCACCCCGATCGGGCCCACGGCGACACCCCTGAGTAAGCGGTTTTAGCCATTTGGTTCATGCCCCAAACTTCCCCTCTCCTCTTTCAATGACTTTCTCTCGCATGCCACGGAGTATCCCTTAGAGAACAGAGATCGCTACCCAGCTCAGAATCGTCAGCCCTGGGGGCCACCCTGACCACAGCCTCCTCTTCCCCGCCAGGTCGCAGTCACGCTCAGACAGCAGTGCTCGCGGGCAGTGTCCCGAGGCCTGTGAGGCTGGCTCCGGCCTCCCAAGAACTTTCTTCCTAGTAAGCCGCTCAGGGTCTAGCGCCAGGGGTGGGCAAACTTTTTGACTCGAGGGCCACCATGGGTTCTTAAACTGGACCGGAGGGCCAGAACAAAAGCATGGATGGAGTGTTTGTGTGAACTAATATAAATTCAAAGTAAAGGAGCGGAGGGGAGAGCAAGAGAACCGGATAGAACAGCCGGATCCGGCCCGCGGGCCGTAGTTCGCCCACGGCTGACTCTAGCCTCACACATTTCCTACTTTGATGAACACACGGGTCCTGAGATCCAGAGACAGCCTCGAGGCCGCCCCTCACTTCTGAGGTGCTTCCTGTGAAAGGGGAGAGCAGCAGCCCCAGCCACGACGGGCAGCCTCGCCGGGGGCGGATCCAGGCCACACTCAGTGTCCCTGGGCCAATGTCCGTCTCCTGTCCCCCGACGGAGAGCTCCATCCCAGCTCCTCGGACACCACGCCGGCTGCTGGAGCCCACGCCTCGCTCCTGGGATTGGGGGTGACGGTCCCTCCAATGTCATCACCGCGGAAGATCCTCACCCCACACAGGTGCACAGGTACCCTGAGAAACTGAACGGTGTCGCCGCGGGGGAGGACCGCCCAGTCCAGACGCACCTGCAGAGAGAGAGCGAGGAAGAGGAATCCCTGCGCCTCCAGGGTCCCTCCGTCTCCAGGCAAAGCCAACTAAAGCGCCAGTGGTGGGTGGGACACCAGGTGCAGAGGAGCCCGCTGCCTTGCCCTGGGTCCAGGGTTGGCACATCTGGCAGGGAGGGCAGTGCACAGCCGCGTACCACCAGCCAGGTGATGCCACTGCCCCTCTGCTCCACCCTGACCCTCAGGGTCCCCTCTCCTGCAGAATGCCCATCTCCGCCCACAGCATCGCTGTTAAGAATCAATTAGGTCACATTCTCACAGTACGAGCCCCCACTGGGTTCTACTGTGCCGCCCTACTATGTGCAGGTGACTGCACAAACAGCTGAGCGGGCACTGGGCCCTGGGCAAGAGGGCACAGAGCCGGCCTTGCCTGGAGAGGCGGCCCGTGCCTCCCACAGAGCGGGGCCGTGTTCACAGCCAGGGAACAGGATGAGGGCGCGGGCCCCTGGCTCCCCACGCGCACCCAGATCAGCAGGTCCTCTCCCTTCCCCCCCCCGGCTCCCTGGAAGCCCCCCTCCAGCCACAGCCCTTCCACTCACGCCCACTTCCTCTCTGTGGCTTTGGCCTTTTCAAACGTGGCCCATGAATAATGAATCCCTGTTATAAATTTAGAACGCGTCCTTGCTGCCTGCAGCCGGCCTTGCCCTTTATTTTCCTCCTGCTGGTTTGCAAGAAAAACGAACCCCTTGAAAACACATTTTTCCCTCAATGGATTTCCTGACAAGCAAAATGAAGTTGCTAATTTTACAGCCTCCGTGCAGAGTGGCCCTGGCTCACCGCCCTGAGGGGGGTCGGGGAGGACAGGGGAGGACGGCAGCTTTTCAGAAAGTTCTAATTCCCGGGGGCCGGGGTGTGGTGGGAAGGGCGGCGATGTGGGCACCCAGCGGGCCCCACTGCTCTGTCTCCTCCCTCCCTTCCTGCAATGGAAGGTTCTTCACAAAGAACCTTCTGGAACACTCAGGGGAGTTGCAATTCCTTCCCCGTCCACACTTCTCTGCGTGACCTCAGAGCTGACCTGCGCCTACCAGGCCCCCGAGCCTGGGCGTGCTCGCTCTGTGTCTGGGACTCAGCCCCCTCCCCTCCTGACACTGCTCTGCCAGGCCCGGGCAGGCACCAGGGACACAGGAAAAGGGCGGACCCAGGGCTGCCTTCCTGGGGCTTCTGGGTCCCGTGGGGGTGGCAGCGTGGACAACCAGGGAGGGCGCCCAGAACACCGTAGAGCCCTGAGCTGCAAGGGAACAAACCCAACCCCTTCGCTGGCCTGTGCTCTTCTCTCCTGCCTCGAGTCCCAGCCTCCTCCCCTCCCCCACGCCCCCACTCCGCACTTTCAAGGTCAGCTCAAGGTCACCCTCCTCCAAGAGCTCTTTGCTAGTGACTGAGCCCTCAATGATTTAGGCCCTGGGCCTTCTCTTGTCCTGGCCGAGGTGTGGTTACACCAGTCCCCAGGCTCGGCAGGTTCAGGCATTGCTTGTCAGCTTCCTCACCCCCCTCCTCATCTCACACACCCCCTCCAGCCCACCAACTGCCACCTACATAAGCTCCAAGAGTCTCAGGATCTAGGCTGGCCTCCAGCCTCAACGCCCGCCCCGTCGGGGACTACTGGAGAGCTGATGCCCGGTGCTCAGCTCAGCTCCTGGCCAGTGTGAAGGCTGCGGAGTGAGAAAATGAGTGGGCTAATGAATGACTGAATCTGGAGAGATGAGCCTGTGCAAAGGGAGGGCAAGCCAGCTGTGGTCGAGACTGCAGGCTCTCCACTCAGACCCAGTCCCACCTCTAACCAGTGCGTGGCCTTCTCTGCTCCTCAATGTCCTCAGCTGTAGATGGAGAGAATACAATAAAATAGAATGTACTTCCAATACATCCTTTGGTGGTGATGATGGCGATGCTGGTGACGATGACATGAGTGGTGCTGGTGGTGGTGATGGGGATGATGATAGAGTGGTGATGGGGATGGGGATGATGATATAGTGGTGATGGGGATGGGGATGATGATAGAGTGGTGATGGGGATGGGGATGATGATGGCGATGCTGGTGGTGTTGGTATAACATGTTGGAGAATGGTAAAGGAAGCCACAGATACTGAGGACCTGCTATGTGCCAATAGCTACTGCGGATGTTATGTGCCAGCTGCTATGCCAGCTGCCGTACAATCAAATATCAAAGGGCTTCTTTGTGTTAAGTGAAAGATTCACAGGAAAGAATTAGCACAGCGAGTGCTCAATAAATGGAGACTGCTATGACAGTGATCACGGTGATAGTGATGGTGATGATGATACTACTGTAATGATGGTGGTGGTGGTGGTGGGGATGATGGTGATGGTGGTGGTGGTGATGGTGATGGTGGTGGTGATGGTGATGGTGGTGATGATGGTGATGGCAGTGATGATGGTGATGATGATGGTGGTGGTGGTGATGGTGATGGTGGTGATGATGGTGATGGTGGTGATGGTGGTGATGATGATACTAGTATAATGATGATGGTGGTGGTGGTGATGATGATACTAGTATAGTAGTGGTGATGGTGGTGGTGATGGTGGTGGTGATGGTGGTGGTGGTGGTGGTGGTGATGGTGGTGATGATGGTGGTGGTGGTGATGGTGGTGGTGATGGTGATGATGGTGGTGGTGGTGATGGTGGTGATGATGGTGGTGGTGGTGATGGTGTTGGTGATGATGATACTAGTATAATGATGGTGACAGTGATGGTGATGGCAGTGATGGTGGTGGTGATAATGATAGTGATGATAATGGTGGTGATGATGGTGGTGGTGATAACAGTAGTGATGATGGTGGTGATGGTGGTGGTGATGATGGTAGTGATGATGATGGTGGTGGTGGTGGTGGGGATGATGGTGATGATGGTGGTGGTGGTGATGGTGATGGTGGTGGTGATGGTGATGGTGGTGATGATGGTGATGGCAGTGATGATGGTGATGATGATGGTGGTGGTGGTGATGGTGATGGTGGTGATGATGGTGATGGTGGTGATGGTGGTGGTGATGATGGTAGTGATGATGATGGTGGTGGTGGTGGTGATAATGGTAGTGGTGATGATGGTGGTGATGGTGGTGGTGATGGTGATGATGATACTAGTATAATGATGGTGGTGGTGATGGTGGTGGTGATGGTGGTGATGGTGGTGGTGGTGATGGTGGTGATGGTGGTGGTGATGGTAGTGGTGATGATGATACTAGTATGATGATGGTGGTGGTGATGGTGGTGGTGATGGTGGTGGTGATGATGGTGGTGATGATGGTGGTGGTGATGATGGTGGTGATGATAGTGGTGATGATGATACTAGTATAATGATGGTATTGGTGGTGATGGTGGTGGTGGTGATGGTGGTGGTGGTGATGGTGGTGATGATGGTGGTGGTGATGATGGTGGTGGTGGTGATGGTGGTGATGATGGTGTTGGTGGTGAATGGTGGTGGTGATGGTGGTGGTGGTGATGGTGGTGGTGGTGATGGTGGTGATATGGTGGTGGTGATGATGGTGGTGGTGGTGATGGTGGTGATGATGGTGTTGGTGGTGAATGGTGGTGGTGATGGTGGTGGTGGTGATGGCGGTGGTGTTGATGATGTCAATGATGATGATGATAGTGGAGCTGATGTAACACGCTGAAGAATGGTAAAGAGAGCCACAGATACTGAGGATGTTATGTGCCAGCTGCTGTGACAGCGGTCTTGCAATCAAATATCAACATTCTGAACTTTGAGATGGCCTGATTCTGGTGCCCTGCGTAAAGCACCCACGCTCTGGGCCTCAGTTTCTCCTGGCACACAGGACAGTGCCCACTGGTCCGGAACTCCCTCAGGGCTGTCGCAAAGCTCAGACACAGTAAGGAAGCGGAGCGTGGAGTGCAAAGGGCTCGCGTGTGTGCAGGAGCCTGGGCCCACGCACCAGGACGACAGAGGAGAGGCCACGCCCTCCCTCCTGAGCCTGTCCCCGCACCGCACAATGAGGTGGCTGATTTCCAGGGTCTTCCAGGCCCTCCCAGCCGGAGGTGCTGAGCCAATGGCCTTGGGGCGATGATTCATTTCCAAGGGGAGCAGTGAGCACTCAGGTTTGGGCTTGGTGGGAGTGTCAGAGGGGAACCTTCATTCCTGGGGCCCGCTCTTGGAACAACACTTCACCTCAACGATGCTCTGGGTGAATGCTGCTGTTCCCATTTAGTGGATGAGGAGACTGAGGCCCAGAGAAAACGGAAGAGCTGCCGAAGAACACACAGCAGGGTGTGGGCAGACCGTGCACCCAGGTCTACCTCTGATCATGTGGGCTCCGTAGGACATTAGAAAGTCCAGCCTGGACGCTGCCCTGCAGAGACTCAGCGCTGGTCACCACAGCCCCACACCACTGGCCGCCACAGCCCTCACCCCACTGGCCACCACAGCCCCCACACCACTGGCCGCCACAGCCCCCACACCACAGTCCCCACCCCACTGGCCGCCACAGCCCTCACCCCACTGGCCACCATAGCCCCCACACCACAGTCCCCACCCCACTGGCCGCCACAGCCCCCACCCCACAGCCCCCACCCCACAGCCCCCACCCCATAGCCCTCACCCCACAGCCCCCACACCACAGCCCCCACCCCACAGCCCTCACCCCACAGCCCCCACACCACAGCCCTCACCCCACAGCCCCCACACCACAGCCCTCACCCCACAGCCCCCACACCACAGCCCCCACCCCACAGCCCCCACACCACAGCCCTCACCCCACAGCCCCCACACCACAGCCCTCACCCCACTGGCCGCCACAGCCCCCACCCCACAGCCCCCACACCACAGCCCCCACCCCACAGCCCCCACCCCACAGCCCCCACCCCACAGCCCTCACCCCACAGCCCCCACCCCACAGCCCCCACCCCACAGCCCTCACCCCACAGCCCCCACACCACAGCCCTCACCCCACAGCCCCCACACCACAGCCCTCACCCCACAGCCCCCACCCCACAGCCCTCACCCCACAGTCCCCACACCACAGCCCTCACCCCACTGGCCGCCACAGCCCCCACCCCACAGCCCCCACACCACAGTCCTCACCCCACAGCCCCCACCCCACAGCCCCCACACCACAGCCCCCACACCACAGCCCCCACCCCACAGCCCCCACACCACAGCCCTCACCCCACAGCCCCAACCCCACAGCCCCCACACCACAGCCCCCACCCCACTGCCCCCACCCCACAGCCCCCACACCACAGCCCCCACCCCACAGCCCCCACCCCACAGCCCCCACCCCACAGCCCTCACCCCACAGCCCTCACCCCACAGCCCTCACCCCACAGCCCCCACCCCACAGCCCCCACACCACAGCCCCCACACCACAGCCCCCACCCCACAGCCCCCACACCACAGCCCCCACACCACAGCCCCCACCCCACAGCCCTCACCCCACAGCCCCCACCCCACAGCCCTCACCCCACAGCCCCCACCCCACAGCCCCCACACCACAGCCCTCACACCACAGCCCCCACCCCACAGCCCTCACCCCACAGCCCTCACCCCACAGCCCCCACCCCACAGCCCTCACCCCACAGCCCTCACCCCACAGCCCCCACCCCACAGCCCCCACACCACAGCCCCCACCCCACTGCCCCACCCCACAGCCCCCACACCACAGCCCCCACCCCACAGCCCCCACACCACAGCCCCCACACCACAGCCCCCACCCCACTGCCCCACCCCACAGCCCCCACACCACAGCCCCCACACCACAGCCCTCACCCCACAGCCCCCACCCCACAGCCCCCACACCACAGCCCCCACACCACAGCCCCCACCCCACTGCCCCACCCCACAGCCCCCACACCACAGCCCCCACACCACAGCCCCCACCCCACAGCCCCCACACCACAGCCCCCACCCCACAGCCCCCACACCACAGCCCCCACCCCACTGCGTCGGCCTGACTTCCCTGCCCACGTGTGTCTCATTTCTGATGTGTTGGCTCGAGCCGCCGGGTGCACCCATGTGATCACGTGTGATTCTTGGAGGGCAGAGCCTTTCCCGAACCGCGTGGGCTGGCTGAGAGGCCTGGCGCCTGGCGCGGGGGCTGCGCGCTGCACTCCGCTGGCCGGAGCATCTCCTCTCCTCTGTTTGCTTTGGATGCAGAGCCGCTGCGTCTGCTGCTCCATGGCACCCGGGAGCCCTCAGAGGAAGCACAGCCGCCTCACACTGCGAACAGCCCCTGAGCCGGCGGCCCGGCCCTGCAGCCAGCCCCTCGCCTGAGCCAGACCGATGGCCGTTTGCACCCCAGCTGTCACTAGGCTGATGTGTGGCCAGGGCCCACCAGCCCTGAGCCGCGTCGGGTCCCCCGCACCGAGGGGACCGCCGAGTGTGGAGGAGCTCCGGGGAAGGCTTAAAGGACGAATGAGCCCATCTGGCCACAGCGGACCCTGGGGGAGTCCGCCAGCCTCCCTCCTGGAGGAATGGCTGAGGGGGTCCCTTCCAGGGCTCTGGGGCCATGGCTGCAGGCGGAGGGGACCTGGATGGGAGCGGGCAGAGGCCCGCAGCAGCCGACGTGTCAGGCAAAACCAAAGCCCCAGCACCGTCCCTTTCCCTTTCGCCCTGGTCTCTCCCAGAGGCCACAAAGCTGAGCAAGTCAGGCGGACACAAAAGGGAAATGCATTTGGCGCAATCCCAGCGGGTAGTCCCCCCCCACCCCCCGCGCCGCCGCCTCCCCCCACACACAGCCCCAGGCCCACATCTGTCAGCTGGCTGTGCGCTGGGGCACATGGCTCCCTGGCTGAGGGCCGCCGGGGCACAGCTGTCATCTCCTCTCCACGAGGCTGGGCCGCGGCCCCGGGCCTGGCTGTGTCCTTTCCTAGTGCACTTGCGGGGACCCAGGCCGGGCTCCGAGATGTGAGGCTGGGATCCAGGCGAGCAAGGGGCTCCCACTGCCTGGGTGACAGAGGCCAAGCTCCCCGGGTGCCTCCTGGCTCCTCCTGACCCGGCCTGCCCACACTCAGCCGCCCCGAGCACAGAACTGCCCGGCTCTGGGCACTCACAGCTCCTACTCTGCCCGGGGGCATCCGTGTGCTGAGGGCGGGGTCCCCTCACTGGCCTGCACTCCAGGGGTGCGGACGGACAGCCTGGGAGGTGGGTATCCACATGGGACCAGCACAGGAGACCCTGCAGGTATCAGTCAAAGATTGAGTGGGTAGAACCTGGAAACCTCTTCCCTCTCCTGAATGGGGAAACTGAGGCACAGCTCCAGAGTGGATGGATCAGGGCTCCCAGCTGGTTTGTGGTGGGGCCTCCCGCCGACCAGGCCTGGCTGCCTCTTCTGCTGAAGACCTAGGTCTGGGCCCTGCCCCACTTCATTCATTCACTCACTTATTCCCTCACATTCATTTCTTCATTCGCTCATCCAATCATTCACTCAGTCACTCATTTCCTCATTCTTTCACTCACTCATTCATTCCCTCATTCACTCACTCACTCATTCACTCATTCACTCATTCACTCACTTACTCACTCACTCACTAACTCACTAACTGATTCACTCATCCCCTCACTCACTCACTCACTCATTCACTCACTCATTCCCTCACTCACTCATTCACTCACTCACTCACTCATTCCCTCACTCACTCATTCACTCACTCATTCACTCACTTACTCACTCACTCACTCACTCATTCCCTCATTCATTCCCTCACTCACTCACTCACTAAATCATTCACTCACTCATTCACTCACTCACTAACTCACTCACTCATTCCCTCACTCACTCACTCACTCACTCATTCCCTCACTCACTCACTCACTCACTCATTCATTCATTCACTCACTCATTCCCTCACTCACTAATTCACTCACTCATTCCCTCACTCACTCACTCACTCACTCATTCCCTCACTCACTCACTCACTCACTCATTCCCTCACTCACTCACTCATTCCCTCACTCACTCACTAATTCACTCACTCATTCCCTCACTCATTCACTCACTCACTCATTCACTCACTCACTCACTCACTCATTCACTCACTCATTCACTCACTCACTCACTCACTCACTCACTCATTCCCTCACTCACTCACTCACTCATTCCCTCACTCACTCACTCACTCATTCACTCACTCACTCACTCACTCACTCACTCATTCACTCACTCACTCACTCACTCACTCACTCATTTCCTCACTCACTCACTCATTCCCTCACTCACTCACTCACTCATTCCCTCACTCACTCACTCACTCATTCACTCACTCACTCACTCACTCACTCATTCACTCACTCACTCACTCACTCACTCATTCCCTCACTCACTCACTCATTCACTCACTCACTCACTCACTCATTCACTCACTCATTCACTCACTCACTCACTCACTCACTCATTCCCTCACTCACTCACTCATTTCCTCACTCACTCATTCACTCACTCATTCACTCACTCATTCACTCACTCACTCACTCATTCACTCACTCACTCACTCATTCCCTCACTCATTCACTCACTCACTCACTCATTCCCTCACTCACTCATTCCCTCACTCATTCACTCACTCACTCATTCACTCACTCACTCATTCCCTCACTCATTCCCTCACTCACTCATTCCCTCACTCATTCACTCACTCACTCATTCACTCACTCACTCATTCCCTCACTCACTCACTCACTCACTCATTCCCTCACTCACTCATTCCCTCACTCATTCACTCACTCACTCATTCACTCACTCACTCACTCACTCACTCACTCCCTCACTCATTCCCTCACTCACTCATTCACTCACTCACTCACTCCCTCACTCATTCACTCATTCACTCACTCATTCCCTCACTCACTCATTCACTCACTCACTCATTCATTCACTCATTCACTCACTCACTCATTCCCTCACTCACTCACTAATTCACTCACTCATTCCCTCACTCACTCACTCATTCCCTCACTCATTCACTCACTCACTCATTCACTCACTCACTCACTCACTCACTCACTCATTCACTCACTCACTCACTCATTCATTCACTCATTCACTCACTCATTCCCTCACTCACTCACTAATTCACTCACTCATTCCCTCACTCACTCACTCACTCACTCATTCCCTCACTCATTCACTCACTCACTCATTCCCTCACTCATTCACTCACTCACTCATTCACTCACTCACTCACTCACTCATTCACTCACTCACTCACTCATTCACTCACTCACTCATTCATTCACTCATTCACTCACTCATTCCCTCACTCACTCATTCCCTCACTCACTCACTCATTCCCTCACTCACTCACTCATTCACTCACTCATTCATTCACTCACTCATTCCCTCATTCACTCACTCATTCCCTCACTCATTAACTCATTCCCTCACTCACTAACTCACTCACTCAGTCCCTCACTCACTCACTCACTCATTCACTCACTCATTCATTCACTCACTAACTCACTCACTCTTTCCCTCACTCATTCATTCACTCACTCACTCATTCACTCACTCATTCACTTACTCGCTCACTCACTCTTGGCTGATGAGCACCTCCCACGTGCCAGGCCCCTCCAGGTGCTGACACAGACGGGAGGTCCCCGATGCCTGGGGCACATATGTTGCGGACGAGGCCACCACAGGTTGGATCATCAAGCAGCTGTGGGGAGGGGCCTCCAGGTGGGTGCCTGATGTGTGTGGGGCAGGGGCCTGGGTGTGCAGGGCCGGTGGCCAGAACAAGCGTGGCAGGAGCGGGTCTTGCCCGAAGACGGTCCCGAGGCCAAGCGCGGCTGAGCCAGGGCTCCGGGGGAGGAGGGGGGGAGGACAGGGGAGCACGCAGGCGGTGCCCCCCGGTTCTCCAGTGTCTGCCCTGCAGGGAGCTCAGCCATCAGTGTGACACCTGGTCCACCAGGGTCACCGCCGGCCCTCGGGGCCAGAAAAGACCCTCCCACCAGATCTCCCCACGATGAGGAAGCTGAGGTCCAGGGAGGGGCAGCCAGGTCTGAGGTCAGGGCACTGCAGGCCCCGCCCACAGCATCCACAGGGGCCTCCTCACCGAGAAACCCCATGGCCAACAGGAGACGAGGCTGCCCCCACCCCCTCCCTGGGCCCCTTCTCCGGGTTGTTGGAGTGGGAAGGAGGGGGAGTAATGGTATTTGCTAAACTAATTTCAAGGATCAAGAATTTCCAGATGTTTCCCTGTTCCCGCCCCTCCCCACCTGGCCCCAGTGCCTTCCTCATGACCGCCCCTCTGGCGGGGAGGGGGGCTCCCCGGGGACCCTGGGTGTGGCTGAACGTCTGGCTGATGTGGGGAGCCCAGGGATTCCTGGAAAACCAGAGCGATTTTCCAGGCCGACGGCTGGAGCCAACTCAAAATCCACCTCTGAGAAGCTCGGCTCCAGGCCCAGCTGGGAAGGGGCGGGGGGCGGGGGGGGGGCTCCCCTCCAGACCTGACATGGGGGAGGCTCCAGGGGGCCTAGCGCTGCCAGCCCACCCACATGACTACTAAGCTTAGCCACTCGATCGATGAGCCAATGAATCGATGACAACGCCCACTATTGGCTGAACACTGTCTGCATGCATCACCTATTTATTGGAGCAACACTCGGGTCACAGCAACCTGCCAAGTGGGAATTACACCCCCCCCCCACCTTACAGGAGACGGGGGCACCATGCCATGCGGAAAGGTGCCCCGGGTCACCCCAAAGCTGGTGGCAAAACAGAGATTTGCACCCGGGCCAGTCTGTGTGAATTCTACATGGGGCTAATGCGAGGGTCTGGAGGGGAGCAGGAGAGGGAGGGGGGGAAGGGGGCGGGAGAGGGAGGGGGCGGGAGGGGGGAGAGAGCAACTCTTCCCCTGAATACTTGAAGCCAATCATCCTGTCCGCCTGCTGGCACAGGCTGGGGCGCCCCTGGGCACACCTGTGGCTCAGGAGCTGCCAGGCCCCGACCGGGGCCACGCCTACGACATTCGGTGTCCCGCCTTGCACGGGACCTGGCTGGGAGTCCTGCTGTGACAGCAGGGAGACGGGGGACCCAAACACACAGCGTCCCTCCGAAGGAACCCGAAGCCGTGGGGCACTCAGACAGCGGCTCCCCTCTCCACGGGGCCCGTTCCATAGGCAGGACTCCGAGTGAGGGGGGGCCGGCCCCGCCCCGCCGGCCAGCGAGGAGCCGCGTGCGTGTGGTCTGCAGGCACACGGCCCCGGGTTCCTTTGTTCGTGGCCACGGCAGATGTGGGGAACCCGTGTAAACACGGCGCGTGGAACACATCAGTGTGAGCGGGGGGCACACATCGGGGGGCTCCCCGGGTCTGTAATGTCTCACTCCTGTCCACAGTCCCAAACACATCTGCACAGCAGTAACATCTGTCTGACCCCGGGCCACGGGCTGGTTACACTGTTCCTATCGCAGTGTTACTGTTACGGGTGATCCCAGCCGAGTGGGGGTCCCTGTCCTGAGGCTGTGACGAGGACATGTGGGCACCGTGGGCACAGCCCTGGCACGTACCCCCCCCCCACAGGCCTGGGGGTGGCGGCGGGCTGGAGGGTGTTAGTAGCAGCTGAGATGGCGAGAGGCAGCGTTCCCACAGGCTTGGCCCCGGTCATGAGGACGAGGCTGTGGTCATGGCCAGCGGGGAGTCAGATGCTCTCAAACAAGAGCCCCTCTGTGCGTGGCCGAGGAGGTGGGGGGGGGGGACGGACCCCAGGCGCCCCAGCGGCCCACCTTCCTCAGAACGGGCAGGTGGCCAGGTCTGCCAAACCGAGCGGGCCCCCTGGGAAACGGCCCGCACCCCAAGTGCATCGGACCAGCCCCACGGCCTCCCCGGGCACACCCTCCGTATTCACAGACCCCCGGTGAGGACGGCGGTGACAGGTCACACGTGCCCCCCAATTCACACGCTGATGCCCGGCCCCAGGACCGCGGAATGCGGCCTGACTGGGAAGTGGGGTGCTTGCAGGTGATTAGCGAAGAGGAGGTCACGCTAGAGCGGGGCGGGCCCCGATCCAATGGGACTGTGTCCTTAAAGGGGACGCTTGGACGCAGACCCCCGGGGAGAACGTGATGGGAGATGCAGGCAGAGATGAGGTGATGTGTCTACACGCCAAGGACCCCCGTAGATGCCAGGCAACCCCGGCAGCCGGGAGAGAGACCTGGGACAGTCTCAGCCTCAGAGGGCACCAGCCTGCCCATACCCTGGCCTGGGCTTCCCCTCCCCCACCCCACCCCTCCGCCTGGCCACCCCATCACGCAAGCCTGGCTTCCCTCCGCCCCCTGCCCTGTCCTCTTAGGCCACCCAGGGCGATGGCCGGTCCTCCGTGTCCTTTCTCCATCCTCAGAGCCACATCCTGGATCAGGCACCCGCTCTCACCTGATGTCACAACAGCAGCCCAACAGGTCCGCCTGCCCGGCCTCCCTCCCCCCGCAGCCTCCCACCTCTCAGGTCCGACACCTGGCCTGTCCCGCCTCCTCCCGCATTCCTCCTCCCAACCGCAGCACACCCCTCGCTCTCCCTTCACACAGACGCAGAGCCCAGGCCCGCCACCCACCGCTGCCACTCCGCCCCTCACCTGTCACCTCTCGCCCGTCCTTGCAGCGGCCTCAGCGCTTCCTGATGCTCTCCCTGCTCCCCAGCCCCCACCCCACTGCTGTCCCTGCGCGCTCCCCGCCCTGGGTCTCACCCACACGCCCACTCCTGACCCCACCCCACACCTACTCTGCCCTCTCCCTTCCTCATCACCTTTCCCATTTCACACCACGTGTTACCTGTGCTGTTTCACTCCCGCCTCCTGCCCTCATCCCGGGACCCGGGGTTCTGTCTGTTTCATTCCCTCCAATACTCCGCACCGACAGCGGTGCTCAGCACATGGCCGGCGCTCGGTAATAACCACTCCGGCCGAAACCGGTTTGGCTCAGTGGATAGAGCGTCGGCCTGCGGACTGAAGGGTCCCGGGTTCGATTCCGGCCAAGGGCATGTACCTTGGTTGCAGGCACATCCCCAGTGGGAGGTGTGCAGGAGGCAGCTGATCGATGTTTCTCTCTCATTGATGTTTCTAGCTCTCTATCCCTCTCCCTTCCTCTCTGTAAAATATCAATAAAATATATTTTAAAAAAATAATAATAACCACTCTGTCTGTGCAGGAGCCACAGAGACCAGGGGCAAGCCGTGGCGCCTAGGGTCCCCACTCCCCGCTTCCAACCGAACAAGGAGCACGCTGCCCACACACTGCTGCTCCCGGTGCCTGCGGGGAGGAGGCGGCCTGCCTGCAGGTGAGGCTGCCACTGGCACAGGTGCTTTCCCAGGGCACCCTCCCGGTGGGCGGGCCAACAGGGCTGGTTATGTCGATGGCCGGGAGTGGCACACCCGGCACCGCCCGCCTGGGAAGGTGTCTGTGGGAAGGGACCTGCCCCAGCTCTCAGAGGTGCGGGGAGGGACCTGGGGCTCAGGACGGGGCCCCACAGGCTGGTGCCAGGGCGCTGGGCACACGGGGGACCCTCCAACAAGGTTGGCGCCCTGAGATCAGGAGGGACGGTCCCAGATGCATGAGGTGTGTGTGCCCACGGCCTGGCCCTCACAGCCCCACGCCTGTGTCCATGCAGCCACGCCTGGCCCCGCTGTCTCGGTCCCTCCCCTCCCGCCCGGGCTCTGCAGCACCACGGTGATGAGATGGGCCCTGGAGCTGGGGCCACCGCGGCTGCGAGACTCTGCACCTCCTCCCGAGGGGCTGGGTTGTTGGGACTAAGAACTGGGTCTGCCTTTCAAAGCCCCCGACCCTTGAACGTGAGCTCAGAGCCGTGCTCCACTCGAGACTGGCCGCGTGCTCAGAGCTTCACAGACAGCGTCCAGCGGCGGGACACAGGTGCCCCGCCAACGCCCGGGTGCCTCCCCCTGACCCCTGACCCCGACCCCAGATGTTGCCCACGAAGGGGCCTCTCCACCTCCGGGCCGCCCAAAGCCAAGGTTGATCTGAACCACAGGCAGCGTTTAAGGTCAAGGCCGCGGTGCCCAGGACCCTGAGGCTGTGGGTGGAGGGAGCCGTGCCCCCTGAAAGCTTGGCGGTGCTGACCCCGGCCCCTGGGATGGGACCTGGTTTGGAAACAGGAAGCGGGTGTAACCGGGAAGGTGAGATCACCTGGCCGGGGCGGGCCTGGTCCAATGACTCACGTCCCTACAAGAGAGGGACGGTGGACGCAGAGTCACACCGCACAGGGAGGGTCCGCGGGGTGAGGGCGGCAGGGGCTGGAGCGGAGCCAGCCCCGGAGGACAGGACAGGCTGTCCCCAGAACCCACGCGAGGCCAGGACCCGGCGGGCTCGGCCCTCCCTGCGCCCTGCGCCCTGCGCCCTGCGCCCAGCTCTGGCCTCCCGGCTGCGGAGCGGGCAGGTCCCTTCCCTGTCGATAGGGGGAAACCGAGTCCTCACGGCGGACCTCCAGGCCAGCCGGTCCCAGGGGGGCGTCGGGTTCAGCGGGAGTGAGGTGCCGTGGGCCCAGGGGCCTGGGGGAGGGCCCCATCTGCACCACACAGCGCTCGCCTGTGAGGTGACCGTCCTCTTCCCATCGCCCTGAGGCTTGGGGTCCTGCCAGGCTGCGCTCCATCCCACAGGGCACGTGACTGAGCGTGAGGGGAGGGAGGGGGCTGACCCGGCCCCAGGAGGAGGGTGGACATGCGGCCGAGGCGCCATCAGGGCTGGGTGGGAAGGCCAGCCCCACCAACCTCACGCTGGGAAGATGCTGTGCGGGCTGCCAGCATTCCCCCCACCCAGGCCCGCTCAGGAATCCCCCACCCGCCCTGCCCCTGAACTAGGCCGGCTCACCCACGCGCTCCCACCTGCTGGCATGAGTCACGGCCTCCCACTCAGCTCCCTGGCACCTCACCTCGTGCTGCTGCCTCCACGCCCTGCCCAGCTCTGCCAGGCCACCCTCGGCCTCTGTGCTGCGGACCCAGGCCTGACTGCGGGGCCCGGCCCGGCCTCCCCGGGGCTCCCCTGGCCCTGGCCTCGGGCTGCCCTCTCTCCAAGCCCCTCACCGGGGTGCCCGCTGCCAGGCCCCTCACCTGGGGTGCCCGCTGCCAGGCCCCTCACCGGGGTGCCCGCTGCCAGGCCCCTCACCTGGATGCCCTCTGCCAGGCCCCTCACCTGGGGTGCCCTCTGCCAGGCCCCTCACCGGGGTGCCCGCTGCCAGGCCCCTCACCTGGGGTGCCCTCTGCCAGGCCCCTCACCGGGGTGCCCGCTGCCAGGCCCCTCACCGGGGTGCCCGCTGCCAGGCTGCACAGATGTGGGTAAATCCCACATCCCCCTCCTCAGAAGCATCAGTGACTCCTTAAGGGGACTCGGCAGCTCAGGGGACAGCCCGCCTCACCCCACAGCTGCTGCGGCTCCCTCCTCCCGGGATCTGCGCAAAGGGCAGCACTTGCCCACCCAGGGGCCCTCGCCCTGCCATGTGCCCTCCTGGGGCTCCCCCTGCAAATCCACTTCACCAAGCGCTGTGCTCACGGCACCTTCCCAGAGGGGCTGCGGAGGCCGCCCAGCTCCCCGCGCCCACCTCCCGGCCCAGCTCCCAGCCCAGCTCCCACCTCCCAGCCCAGCTCCCGGCGCCCACCTCCCAGCTTCCATTGCCCAGTGCCCACCTCCCGGCCCAGCTCCCAGCCCACCTCCCACCTCCCAGCCCAGCTCCCAGTGCCCACCTCCCGGCCCAGCTCCCACCTCCCGGCCCAGCTCCCAGTGCCCACCTCCCGGCCCACCTCCCACCTCCCGGCCCAGCTCCCAGCGCCCACCTCCCGGCCCAGCTCCCACCTCCCGGCCCAGCTCCCAGCGCCCACCTCCCGGCCCAGCTCCCAGTGCCCACCTCCCGGCCCAGCTCCCACCTCCCGGCCCAGCTCCCACCTCCCGGCCCAGCTCCCAGTGCCCACCTCCCGGCCCAGCTCCCAGCGCCCACCTCCCGGCCCAGCTCCCAGTGCCCACCTCCCGGCCCAGCTCCCAGTGCCCACCTCCCGGCCCAGCTCCCACCTCCCGGCCCAGCTCCCACCTCCCGGCCCAGCTCCCAGTGCCCACCTCCCGGCCCAGCTCCCACCTCCCGGCCCAGCTCCCAGCGCCCACCTCCCGGCCCAGCTCCCAGTGCCCACCTCCCGGCCCAGCTCCCAGTGCCCACCTCCCGGCCCAGCTCCCAGTGCCCACCTCCCGGCCCAGCTCCCACCTCCCGGCCCAGCTCCCACCTCCCGGCCCAGCTCCCAGTGCCCACCTCCCGGCCCAGCTCCCACCTCCCGGCCCAGCTCCCAGTGCCCACCTCCCGGCCCAGCTCCCAGTGCCCACCTCCCGGCCCAGCTCCCAGTGCCCACCTCCCGGCCCAGCTCCCAGTGCCCACCTCCCGGCCCAGCTCCCAGTGCCCACCTCCCGGCCCAGCTCCCAGTGCCCACCTCCCGGCCCAGCTCCCAGTGCCCACCTCCCGGCCCAGCTCCCAGTGCCCACCTCCCGGCCCAGCTCCCACCTCCCGGCCCAGCTCCCAGTGCCCACCTCCCGGCCCAGCTCCCACCTCCCGGCCCAGCTCCCAGTGCCCACCTCCCGGCCCAGCTCCCAGTGCCCACCTCCCGGCCCAGCTCCCAGTGCCCACCTCCCGGCCCAGCTCCCAGCGGCCACCTCCCGGCCCAGCTCCCACCTCCCGGCCCACCTCCCGGCCCAGCTCCCAGCTCCCACCTCCCGGCCCAGCTCCCAGCGCCCACCTCCCGGCCCAGCTCCCACCTCCCGGCCCACCTCCCGGCCCAGATCCCAGTGCCCACCTCCCGGCCCAGCTCCCAGTGCCCACCTCCCGGCCCAGCTCCCAGTGCCCACCTCCCGGCCCAGCTCCCAGTGCCCACCTCCCGGCCCAGCTCCCAGTGCCCACCTCCCGGCCCAGCTCCCACCTCCCGGCCCAGCTCCCAGTGCCCACCTCCCGGCCCAGCTCCCACCTCCCGGCCCAGCTCCCAGTGCCCACCTCCCGGCCCAGCTCCCAGTGCCCACCTCCCGGCCCAGCTCCCAGTGCCCACCTCCCGGCCCAGCTCCCAGCGCCCACCTCCCGGCCCAGCTCCCACCTCCCGGCCCACCTCCCGGCCCAGCTCCCAGTGCCCACCTCCCGGCCCAGCTCCCAGCGCCCACCTCCCGGCCCAGCTCCCACCTCCCGGCCCACCTCCCGGCCCAGCTCCCAGTGCCCACCTCCCGGCCCAGCTCCCAGCGCCCACCTCCCGGCCCAGCTCCCAGCTCCCACCTCCCGGCCCAGCTCCCACCTCCCGGCCCACCTCCCGGCCCAGCTCCCAGTGCCCACCTCCCGGCCCAGCTCCCAGTGCCCACCTCCCGGCCCAGCTCCCAGCTCCCACCTCCCGGCCCAGCTCCCAGCGCCCACCTCCCGGCCCAGCTCCCACCTCCCGGCCCACCTCCCGGCCCAGCTCCCAGTGCCCACCTCCCGGCCCAGCTCCCAGCGCCCACCTCCCGGCCCAGCTCCCACCTCCCGGCCCACCTCCCGGCCCAGCTCCCAGTGCCCACCTCCCGGCCCAGCTCCCAGCGCCCACCTCCCGGCCCAGCTCCCACCTCCCGGCCCAGCTCCCAGCGCCCACCTCCCGGCCCAGCTCCCACCTCCCGGCCCAGCTCCCAGTGCCCATCTCCCGGCCCAGCTCCCAGTGCCCACCTCCCGGCCCAGCTCCCACCTCCCGGCCCAGCTCCCAGCGCCCACCTCCCGGCCCAGCTCCCACCTCCCGGCCCAGCTCCCAGCGCCCACCTCCCGGCCCAGCTCCCACCTCCCGGCCCAGCTCCCAGCGCCCACCTCCCGGCCCAGCTCCCACCTCCCGGCCCAGCTCCCAGTGCCCACCTCCCGGCCCAGCTCCCAGTGCCCACCTCCCGGCCCAGCTCCCACCTCCCGGCCCAGCTCCCAGCGCCCACCTCCCGGCCCAGCTCCCACCTCCCGGCCCAGCTCCCAGCGCCCACCTCCCGGCCCAGCTCCCACCTCCCGGCCCAGCTCCCAGCGCCCACCTCCCGGCCCAGCTCCCACCTCCCGGCCCAGCTCCCAGCGCCCACCTCCCGGCCCAGCTCCCACCTCCCGGCCCAGCTCCCAGTGCCCACCTCCCGGCCCAGCTCCCACCTCCCGGCCCAGCTCCCAGTGCCCACCTCCCGGCCCAGCTCCCACCTCCCGGCCCAGCTCCCAGCGCCCACCTCCCGGCCCAGCTCCCAGCTCCCGGCCCAGCTCCCAGTGCCCACCTCCCGGCCCAGCTCCCAGTGCCCACCTCCCGGCCCAGCTCCCACCTCCCGGCCTAGCTCCCAGCGCCCACCTCCCGGCCCAGCTCCCAGTGCCCACCTCCCAGCCCACCTCCCACCTCCCGGCCCAGCTCCCAGCGCCCACCTCCCGGCCCAGCTCCCACCTCCCGGCCCAGCTCCCAGCTCCCACCTCCCAGCCCAGCTCCCAGCGCCCACCTCCCGGCCCAGCTCCCACCTCCCGGCCCAGCTCCCGGCCCAGCTCCCAGTGCCCACCTCCCGGCCCAGCTCCCAGCGCCCACCTCCCGGCCCAGCTCCCAGCGCCCACCTCCCGGCCCAGCTCCCACCTCCCGGCCCAGCTCCCAGCGCCCACCTCCCGGCCCAGCTCCCACCTCCCGGCCCAGCTCCCACCTCCCGGCCCAGCTCCCAGCGCCCACCTCCCGGCCCAGCTCCCACCTCCCGGCCCAGCTCCCACCTCCCGGCCCAGCTCCCACCTCCCAGCCCAGCTCCCAGCGCCCACCTCCCGGCCCAGCTCCCACCTCCCGGCCCACCTCCCGGCCCAGCTCCCAGCGCCCACCTCCCGGCCCAGCTCCCACCTCCCGGCCCAGCTCCCACCTCCCGGCCCAGCTCCCACCTCCCGGCCCAGCTCCCAGCGCCCACCTCCCGGCCCAGCTCCCAGCGCCCACCTCCCGGCCCAGCTCCCACCTCCCGGCCCAGCTCCCAGCTCCCACCTCCCAGCCCAGCTCCCAGCGCCCACCTCCCGGCCCACCTCCCGGCCCAGCTCCCAGTGCCCACCTCCCGGCCCAGCTCCCAGCGCCCACCTCCCGGCCCAGCTCCCACCTCCCGGCCCAGCTCCCAGCGCCCACCTCCCGGCCCAGCTCCCAGCGCCCACCTCCCGGCCCAGCTCCCAGCGCCCACCTCCCGGCCCAGCTCCCAGTGCCCACCTCCCGGTGCCCACCTCCCCCTTCTCCCGCTGCCCTTTACTCCAGAGGGCGCATTTCCAGACATTAGAACGGTCACTTGGCACGCACACGTTCACGCTCCGTCCCCCGCACAGGAATGTCCACCCTCACTGAGCCCCCAGCTAACCCTTGGGGCCACGCAAATGTGTGAAATGAGTGGCGGTGTGAACCCAGCCTTGGGCCCCAACGTGGCCCTGAGGGCAGGTGGGTCCTGGGCAGGGGACAGGAGTGTCCCCAGGAGAAGGGTGAGAGGAGAGAGGAGTCTGGGATGGGCAGAGCTGTCCGTGGGCAGACATTCCCGAGCACAGGCCGCGAGCCCGCTGGGCGGGGCTGGAACCAGATGTCCCCGCTGCGCCCAGGGCCAGCGCCTTCCCCTGCACCACGGGCCTTCCTGACGCTCTCAGCAGCTGCCGCCTCCTCCGCTCTCCTCTCCCACCGGCTCCACCGGCTCCAGACCGGGGTCCCCTCCAAGCCTCCTCCTCCCGCCTCCCCCCACGGCCGGCTTGTCTGTCCCCGGGAAGGAAGAGGAAGGCCCTTCCAGGTAACGTCCTTAGACGGAGCTTGTGAAAACACAGCCAACGCTGCCACGGGTTGGACTGTGGGTGGCAGACGGACACCTGTCATGCGTGTCCGGCATTTTCTGCAGGGATGAGACCAGAGCAACCTGGGGTGATGCCCTGGGGTGACAGCCCCTGGGGCCACACGTTAGCAAAATCTTTGGGGGCGTCTGCTCAGCACATGCAAACCCAGCAGGCCCTCCGGGGTGCCACCCACAGACACACATTCTGTGTACGACGTGGCGCCGCCTAGAATGGGCTGAGCAGCGGTGTGAATGCCCCACCCCGGGGGCTGCTGTGGACGGCAGATGGTGCTGGGGTCCCACACAGAACGCCACCTGGGCCTCGGGGCAGACGGCAGTGCTGCATCACCGTCACTGCTCCCCAAATGACAGGTGCATGGGGTGATGTGAGGGCGTCCTGGTCCCTCGGAGACTGGGAGGAGGGACCGTGTCTCCAGCCAGCTCTCCCAGGCGGGAGCCCGTGTCAGGAATCTACGCATGTGTGGATGGATGGACGGGGACGGAGGGAGGCGACGGGGACCACAAAGCAAACGGGGCCAGTGCGGCTGAGGCAAGGTGGCACAGGGGCCCCTGACGCATTTTCAACTGCTCTAAGTTGTAAACTACCTATCTATATATAAAGAGGTAATAAGCTAATTGGTCCTAATGGTGTCCCAGTCAGGACCATTCAACAGGCTGCGTGCGCACAGGAGCTGGTGGGCAGGGACGGGGGCAGGGACTTGCACCATCAGGACATGAGGTTGCTGCCGGGGGCGGCCCCCCCAGCAGTGGCGCACACAGGCCCACCACGCCGCCCAGCCCGGGCGGGGGGGAGGGGGCACGTCAGGACGGGGGCAGGGCTTCAGCAGAGAGCTCTCAGCACTCCTGCACCAGGGTCTGAAGGCGTGGGAAGGAAGAGAGAACAGATGGGGGATCAGGCCAGGAGGGGAGTGCAGATAGGCAGTTGGGGGGATCAGGCCAGGAGGGGAGTGCAGATAGGCAGTTAGGGGGATCAGGCCAGGAGGGGAGTGCAGATAGGCAGTTGGGGGGATCAGGCCAGGAGAGGAGTGCAGATAGGCAGTTGGGGGGATCAGGCCAGGAGGGGAGTGCAGATAGGCAGTTGGGGGGATCAGGCCAGGAGGGGAGTGCAGATAGGCAGTTAGGGGGATCAGGCCAGGAGAGGAGTGCAGATAGGCAGTTGGGGGGATCAGGCCAGGAGGGGAGTGCAGATAGGCAGTTGGGGGGATCAGGCCAGGAGGGGAGGGCAGATAGGCAGTTAGGGGGATCAGGCCAGGAGGGGAGTGCAGATAGGCAGTTAGGGGGATCAGGCCAGGAGGGGAGTGCAGATAGGCAGTTAGGGGGATCAGGCCAGGAGGGGAGTGCAGATAGGCAGTTAGGGGGATCAGGTCAGGAGGGGAGTGCAGATAGGCAGTTGGGGGGATCAGGTCAGGAGGGGAGTGCAGATAGGCAGTTAGGGGGATCAGGCCGGCAGGGGAGCAGTTAGGGGCATCAGGCCGGCAGGGGAGCAGTTAGGGGCATCAGGCAGGCAGGCAGGTGAGCACTTAGGAGCCAGTGGTTCTGGATTGCGAGAGGGATCCCAGATTAGAGAGGGTGCAGGCCAGTCTGAGGGCTCCCCCCCGCCCATGCACGAATTTAGTGCACCAGGCCCCTTAGTATGAAAATAAAGCAAAAGAGCCACTGAGGGCGGTGGGGGCTCGCAAAGGCCGAGGGCCGCCCTGGGGGTGTCAGTGCCCTGCAGCTGACCTGGTGTTTCCGCTCCTCGAAAAATCCCAGCGGAGGCAGGAATGCGGGTGCTCCCAACGTGGGCAGGTCCCTGCTGCCCCAACTGGAAATGACTCCCACGCCCGCGGAGGGAAGCACGGGAATACACGGGGGTGCCGTCACCCAATGGAGTTCTACGGAAAATGAGGCGCCAGACCCACCACTCCTCGCCGCAGTGCAGACGAGTCTCAAGGACCTGGCGTTGCACCCAGGAAGCCAGACACCAAATACTTGGGGATCCGGGCAGGGGCGGGACTTGGGGTGACTGGCGGTGCCCGGGGCTGCTGGGAATTGGCGCTATTCCGTCTAGATCCAGTGCCTGCTCAGGTTGTGGACCTACGCTGAGCTGCACACTTAGAATTTGTGCCTGTTCCCGTACCCATGAAACATTCCAATAAAAAGTAAAAACGAGGAAGTCCAAAAGGAAAAGGCTCCTATATACTGTTTAAAAATAAAAGACAAATTCGGTATTTCACTTGCGGGTCCTAGGCTGGAGGGATGCAAAGATGAGGAGGCTGGCCGGCGTTGCTCAGTGGTTGAGCACTGACCTATGAACCGGGAGGTCACAGCTCAATCCCCGGTCAGGACACATGCGGGGGTTGTGGGCTCAATCCCCAGTAGGAGGTGTGCAGAGGCAGCTGATCAATGATTCTCTCTCATCATGGATGTTTCTGTCTCTCTCCCTCCCCCTTCCTCTCTGAAGTATATATATATATATGTATGTACGTATGTATATGTATGTATGTGTATACATGTATATATATGTGTATATATGTAGATGGATAGGTAGACATATATAGATGCATATAGATAAAGAGATATCCCAGCCTCTGGGGATCGCGGCATCCGTGGTGGCAGGAGCCTGGCAGCACCATGGGGCTGGGCTGTGAGGGACCAGCTGCCTGGCACCACCTCCCACACCAGAGAGCAGGGCCTGTGCCCACAGTCCCTGGAGGACCCCAGCAGATCCACAGCATCAGCAGACACACTGGACAAAGGGCTGGCACATACAAAGCCTGGTGACATGGACCAACACCCTTGCCCAGGCCCACCTAGATACGGTGCCCACGTCTCCAGCGCCACCCTGGTGGCAGGGAAGCCCCGAGCTGCCACCCGCAGCGGAGAGCCCAGGTGCACTTCCTCCCGAGGCCGGCCCCAACTCCGGGCCAAAGGGACCGCCATCCTGGGACGTGGTGTGAGGTGCTCAGAAATCCTGTTCCCCATCTATGTTCCCAACCGACAGGGAGGAGGCCCACGGGCCAGCCCTGTCCACATTCCTCCACGGGGCGGCCGCACCTCAGGCCTGGGCGCCGACCCACATAGCTGGGTGCTCCCGTGCACACTGGGGGCCCGGAATCCGAGCCAGGGCACTGCGCCAGGGGCTCACCCCCACCAGGGGCTCCGGCGGCCCAGGGCAGCCCCTCTCCCCACCCCCGCCTCGCCGGGCCCTGGCGGGGCCCCTGGCGGGCAGCGAGCCACAGGATCAGGCCGGCAGCCTGGCTCTGGAATTCTCGTTAATCAACAGGACCCAGTCGGGACACCTGTGTGCCTGCGGGCACTGACTCTCTGGTTCGAGAACTCTTTCTTAAACACGAGGGAAGGAAAATAATAACAAAGGATGCGGGAATGAAACAGCCTGTCAGCCAGGCGAACTTTCAACCCACACCCTCAGCCCACTGAGGCCCAGCCCACAGCTGGCCAGCTTCCAGCAGAAACTGACTTGCCGGGAAGGTGGCTGGGCGCCCTGGCCAGGGAGGAAGCCCGAGGCCCTCCAGGACCACACAGCAGAGCCGGCCACACCCATGCCAGGCCAGATGTGGCGGACAGCAGCGGGCGTCGCTGGCCAGTCACTGACATCATTTAATGTTCTAGCAGAGAAAGGAGGGGCTGCCTTTATTTATTTTTTTTATTTATTTTTTTAAAAATATATTTTATTGATTTTTTACAGAAAGGAAGGGAGAGAGAGCTAGAAACATCGATGAGAGAGAAACATCGATCAGCTGCCTCCTGCACACCCCCTACTGGGGATGTGCCCGCAACCAAGGTACATGCCCTTGACCGGAATCGAACCCGGGACCCTTCAGTCCGCAGGCCGACGCTCTATCCACTGAGCCAAACCGGTTTCGGCCAGGGGCTGCCTTTCTATACCTCCCAGAGGGGCAGAAATTCCCCAGCTCCCAGCCAACAGGTCAGGACAGGCCTGAGCCCTGGCTGCTGCAGCCGGGGTTGGGGAGGGTGGCGGGGAGGAGGGCCCCAGGACGGGGGCTTTGAGTGCGCTCCATTCAAATACAAGCTGTTTGCGACAGACAAATCCCAGTGTGCCCAGGGGAAGGAGGGCCTCACGGGTGTGCCAGGCGGAGGGCTCCACAGGGAGGCCTGTGTGGGGAAGCCTGGGCGGAGTCAGGCTGCGCAGGAGGCGGCCCGGAGGGCGGGGCCCCGGAACAGCTGCCCAGGGGCGGGGCCGGTTTATAGCAGCAGCCCGGGTGCTGGGCACACTGGAGCCACCCACCGAGTCACCAAGCAGCATGCTCCCTGCCCTGCTCCTCCTGCCCAGCCTCCTGGGGGCCGCCCTGGCCAGCCCGGTGCAGGGCTCCCCGGAGTGCACTCGGGGCTCTGCCGCGTGGTGCCGCGACCTGCAGGCCGCAGCCAGGTGCGGGGCCCTGGGGCACTGCCGGAGCGCCGTCTGGAGCAAGCCCAGCGCCAGGACCTTGCCCTGTGACGTCTGCCTGGATGTGGTGGCTGCTGCCAGCAACGGTGCGAACCCTAACACCACCGATGCCGACGTCCTGGCTTTGGTGACGAAGACCTGCGAGTGGCTTCCCAACCAGGACTCTTCGGCCAAATGCAAGGAGATGGTGGACGCCCACCGCTCGGCCATCCTCAGCATGCTCCGGGGGCCCCCGGGCAGCGCCCCCCCACAGGTGTGCACTGCGCTCACCCTCTGCCAGCCGCTGCAGAGCCTCCCGGCCACCCCTGGGCCACTCTCCGAGGAGGACACGTCCGAGCTGGTGGCCCCATTCATGGCCAACGGGCCGCTCAGCTTCCACCTCCCGCCGATCCCTGAGGACCCCGTGTGCCAGGACTGCGTCCGGCTGGTCACCCGGCTCCAGGACGCGGTGGGCTCCAACGTGTCCGCGCTGGCCGACATGGTCACGCGGGAGCAGTGCAAGTCCCTGGGGCCCGGCCTGGCTCTCGTGTGCAGGGACTACATCCAGCGGTTCCTCGGCCCCGGGGAGCACATGCTGAAGCTGGTCCTGCCCGAGGAGACCTGCGAGAAGGGCGGCTTCTGCGAGGCGCTGCAGGGGCCGGCCGAGCTCGTGGTCCCCTCGCTGGAGCCGCTGCCCGCGGGGAAGAGGACGGAGGTGCAGATGCAGGCCGGCCTGACCTGTGAGGTGTGCCTGCAGGTGATCCAGGAGCTGGACCAGTGGCTGGACTCCAACAGCACCGAGGCCCTCATCAGCCAGGCGCTGGAGCGCGTGTGCTCCGTGATGCCCGCGTCCATCGTCCAGCAGTGCGTCACCATGGTGGACGCCTACAGCCCCTCCCTGGTGCAGTTCGTGACCAGGGTCCCCCCCGAGAAGGTGTGCAAGGCCATCCGGCTCTGCGGCGGCGGCGGCGGCGGCGGCCGGCGGCGGCGTGCCCGGGCGCTCCACGGGCCCCGCGCCACCCTCCTGCCGCCCTTGCTGGACAGGGACAACCAGGGCAGCTTCTGCAACGGCTGCAAGCGGCTGCTGGGCGTGTCCTCCCGCAACCTGGAGCGCAAGAGCACCAAGCGCGGCATCCTGCAGGCCTTCAAGGGCGGCTGCCGCATCCTGCCGCTGCCCTACACGATCCAGTGCAACCGCTTCGTGGACGAGTACGAGCCCGTGCTGTTCGCCACGCTCTCGGAGATGATGGACCCCGCCGTCCTGTGCGCCAAGGTGGGCGCCTGCCACGCCCCCCGGGCCCCGCTGCTGGGCACCGACCAGTGCGTCCTGGGCCCCAGCTTCTGGTGCGCCAGCCCCGAGGCCGCCCAGATGTGCGACGCCCTGGAGCACTGCCAGCGCTTCATGTGGAAAGTGACGCCCTTCAACACCGGAGAGCCCGAGTGCCCCCCCAGGAGGCCCTCCTCACCCTGAACCCCGCGGGGACCCCACTCCCGTTTCACAGCGGAGAACTGAGGCTCGGGGCGGGAGGCTGCCGAGGAGCAGGGCTGAGGCGCCGATCCCCACCCTCACGACAATGCCCGTGGCTCTGCCCTTGTAAGTCTCCCCCAGACCGGAACAAGCTGCCGGGCCTGGCCCCACCCCGGCCACCTGCCCCTCAGCCTCCGTCGCTGTGATGGGCTGACAGTGGGGCCTGTCATGGCCTGTGGGGCCCCCTTTTTTACTCTGCGGATGAATGCCCAGCTGTGAGCGGGTGGGGCAGAGGGGCCATCACAGGAGGGGCCCACGCCTCTTGTCCAACACCTGGGGGCGGGGCTGTGTCTCATCCACAGCCACCCCCACTCGCTCAGGCCAGCGCTTCTGGTCCCGGGGTCCTTGGGGGTGGTCCCGAAGGTGTGAGGTGTGTCTGTGAGCCTCTTCTGGGGAGGAGGCTGGGACTCTGCATCTCCCAGGGGTGCCGGGCTCAACAGGTCTTCCCCCGCCTCAGCCCACACGGGGCCCCAGACATCCCGCCGCCCTGGTCCCAGGCAGTGGGGAAGCCTGCCCTGCCCTACGAGGAGAGGAAAACTGTGCCGGGTCTGGAGTGGCTTCTGGGCTGGGGAGCCTGTCGGTGGTGAGCAAATCTTTTCATCGTCGGAGCCTCTGTTTTCCCATCTGTAGAACAGGGTGATCAGACATGTCTTGGGGGGATGGTGACACTATTCAAGTAGTTTCTCCCCCAGGGACCACACCCGTCCGTCTGCCGGGCCCCACAAAACCCGGCTCAGGTCCCCCGGAGAATCTGGCTGTGCAAGCGCGGAATAAACGGAGCATCTCCAAACGCCGCCTGCCGTGTCCTCATTCCCCGACAGGCCTGCTCCCCGGGCCCAGCAATCGCCCTCTCTGCCTCCCGGTGTCCCCTCCTGCGGGAAGGCCTCCTGGACTGGTTTAGCCACCCGACGTTTCTCTCTCTCCAGTGCTGTATCTTCATTGGTCTCCTTTGCCCCCAGAGCCCCTGGGGACAGCATGGGGGAGATCCCACCATCTCACAAGCCCGCACAGGGCTGGCCCACACAGGGGCTCAGACCTTTGTGTGTCCCTGAGGCCTGGCCGGGTGACGCCCAGCAGCTGCCTTCAGACAAACCCTGTGGAACAAGAGGAGAGGTGCCCAGCCCAGGTGGGCAGGGGCCTGAGCAGGTGCTCTTTTCCGAGAGGCTCCACCTGAGGCCTCAGTAACAGGTCACAGGCGAGCTGGGCCTGCGTGTCCGGGCTCCTCGGCGCGGGCTCACGGCGGCTGGACCGGGGCCGGGGCAGCCCTGTGAGGACTGCCAAGGGCTGTTGGCCACGCCGCCCCCAACCCGAGGGTCAGATGTGGCCATGATGGCAGCTCTGCATCCAATTCACAGGTGTCCGGGGCTTCGAGGGCTTACAAACTGGGGGGCTGTGTGCAAACCATGGTCCCAGGGCTGGCCCACGGACCCCAGGGCTGGCCCACGGTCCCCAGGGCTGGCCCACACTCCCCAGGACTGGCCCACGCTCCCCAGGGCTGCCCATGGACCCCAGGGCTGGCCCACGGTCCCAGGGCTGGCCCATGGACCCCAGGACTGGCCCATGCTCCCCAGGGCTGGCCCACAGACCCCAGGGCTGGCCCACAGTCCCAGGGCTGGCCCACGGACCCCAGGACTGGCCCATGCTCCCCAGGGCTGGCCCACAGACCCCAGGGCTGGCCCACGGTCCCAGGGCTGGCCCACGGACCCCAGGACTGGCCCATGCTCCCCAGGGCTGGCCCACAGTCCCAGGTCTGGCCCAGAGGCTGTCCATGTGCCAGTGGTGTCCCCTCTCTATGAGAGATGGGCTGCAGCCGCTCCTCTGACCTGGTGGGGGGACACCTGTGGACAGTCGTGTGACGGGTCCGTTTCCTCGGCTGTCACTAGTTGCGCATGGCTGGCCTGTGAGAGGCCGGAGGTGCCACCACGTCTCCCCGGGGACCCATCCATGTAGCCATGAGACACCGTCCTGGACCCTCCAGCCCTGAGCTCACCACCTTCCCAAACCAAGCTCCCTGTGCTGGGCGGGTGGTGGGATCCCCACATGCCCCTTCCCTCTGTCCACCCCACCAAGACCGGGAACCGGCGACACTGAGGGTAAGCTCAGCCAATGTGCCCGTGTGTTTGTCCTCCAAGGACAGTGACCAATGGCCACCTACGGGGGGCTTCCCACATGCCCCGGCGGGCACTGCCCAAGGACTCAGCTGGACCTCACTGCTCGCCCTCCACAACCACCCGGAGAAAGATACCATTATCATCCCACTTCACAGATCAAAAACAGACCAGAGAGGTCAGTCACCGGCCCAAGGTCACACAGCCAGCGGTGATGGAGCCCAGAGCCTAGCCCTGGGTGTCGGACCCTCACACCCACTGTACCCAAGAGGCTGGAGTTCGAGTCCCGAGTCCACCACCCAGGATTCTCATTCCTGAAATTCCTAAGGGGCCGCCCGCCTCCAGAAGGGCGGGGTCCTCGGCCGATGGTGCGTGCGTGGGAGAGGCGAGCTCCGGGAGGCCGGCGTCAGGGAGGGGGCTTTTAAAATCCCCCCTCCCGCCAGACCTCTGTCCGTCTTTCCAGGGTTCAAACGTACTGTTTTCCTCTCGCAAATCTCCCTCTTAATCAACACCCGGGGGTTTCGGGGGGGAGACACAGCCGGCTCCCCTCCCCCAGCAGCGAGCCCCTTAGCCACTCTCGGCTGCTTATTGTTTCTCTCGTCAAATTCCTTTCAGGTCGGAAGCCGGGGAGGAACATGAGCTGATGCTGAGGCCATGGGAGGGGCAGGCAGGGACGCAGGGACCCCGGGACCCCGAGCCTCAGGGAGCCCTGCGAGGTCCCCACGGAGCGGTCCGCCAGGCGGATGGAGGGCCCGGCAGCGCCTCCGCGGCTGGGTGCTCACGGTGTCCCCATCTTCCCCGAACCCTCAGGCTCAGGGTGAGCCGTGGGCGAGTGCTGTGCACACACGCTCGTCTGCATAGACATTGTGTGGGATCTTAATCCACCGCAGCCAGCGAGGGAGGACCAGACAGCCGTTCCTTCTCTGTCCTCTGCCTCCGTCTTCTCACCTGAGAACCGGCCCCGCAGCCCTGAGCACAGCTCCTGGCTTGGAAGCACTTTGTAAACCAGCCGCGGGGCGCAAGGACAGGCAGGTGCGGGTCCCTGCTGGAAAGAAAGCAGGTGCCCGCCTCCGCCAGCCACCTGCCGCTCCGACGCCTGGACGTCTCTTTGCTTCTCGCCCAGTCCAGGAGGGACTGGCGTGGCTCCAGCGATCGGGAGGGGCCTGGGTGTCAGGAAGCCGCTCATTTCGGGCAGCGGGAGTGACCCGGGAAGTTTCACCCCTCCCTCCCAGACCAGCAACTCAGGTCAGCCTGCCGCGGCGGCCCGGTGAGGAAGCCTCGGGACAGGAGGGAGCAAGGCCCTCCCGCAGGCTGCCTGTTAGCTGTCACCCAGGTCCGCGGAGAAGGGGAGAAGGTGTGCGCGTTGCCCACGGCCAGACCGGCCAGGCCCGAGGGCTCCACAGCCAACGGCCACTCCCCGGCAGCGCGGACGGGCACGCAGCCGGAGCGGGGCCGGCTGTGGGTGAGTTGCGTTGAATAGAATCTGGAATGTGGACGGATGGAGGCAGCAGGGAGGGTCACACGCAACCCTTGGAATCCTGCCCTACGTGGGGCTCCGCCTGCACCTGCCCACGCCCCCCCCCCAGCCCAGCCCACAGGGGCCAAGGTCAGGGGAAGGGTGGGGCTGCCCCCACTCCTGCTGATTCTACACCCACAGGGAGAAACAGTGGCCCTGCCAGCTCTGCAGGAAGGGGGCGCCCACTTCCAGGTGTGGCGGGCAGGGAGCCGGGGGTGCGGGCCTCCACGCGGACGGCAGTGCTGCTGGACTCACAGGGGCCGGGCCTTCCGCAGGGGAGCCGATGTGCGGTGACGGGACTTCCCCAGGCCTTCCCTGCACATCCCGCACCTGCTCCCTGCTGGGACCCTCCTGGGAGGCATTCCTGCCACCACAGGGAGCGGGGGCCAGCCTGGAGGAGGGGCCGCTACCAGGCACGCTGCTGGGCTCCCCGAGCCTCAGCTCCCCGCCTCGTCAGAGGCTGCGTCTCCCTGCCGGGTCAGCTGTGTCGGAGCCAAGAGGCAGGGCTCCAGGCCACGCTGGGGGACAGAGCAGATCTCAGGGCCACCTGTGCGCAGGCCAGGATCTCCTCGCTGCAGACAGGGCTCGCCAATCCTCTCGGCTCTGCATGCTCCGCTGTCAGGGGGTTTTCTGAAGGGAGATGCGGTTACTACCCCATGGTTCAGAAGAGGAGCCAGAGTCAGGGTCACACCCACTCACCAGTTCACACCAGCTCACACCAGCTCACACTAGTTTACACCTGCTCACACCTCTCACACCTGCTCACACCGCTCACACCAGCTCACACACTAGTTTACACCTGCTCACACCTCTCACACCTGCTCACACCGCTCACACCAGCTCACACACTAGTTTACACCTGCTCACACCTCTCACACCTGCTCACACCGCTCACACCAGCTCACACACTAGTTTACACCTGCTCACACCTCTCACACCTGCTCACACCTCTCACACCTGCTCACACAGCTCACACAGCTCACACACTAGTTTACACCTGCTCACAGTGCTCACACCAGCTCACACTAGTTTACACCTGCTCACACCTCTCACACCTGCTCACACCGCTCACACCAGCTCACACACTAGTTTACACCTGCTCACAGCGCTCACACCTGCTCACACCGCTCACACCAGCCAGCTGGGCCGAGGGCGCAATCTCCTCCCAGCTTCTTCAGGGACTGCCCTCTGAAAGACGGAACGGGCCTCGCGGGGAGACTTTACACCATGGACGTGGGCAGGCACCGGAGACCGGGTGGGTGTGTTGTTTTGTTGTTGTTCCTGGAGCACCAGTTGTTGGACATTTCCCAGCACAACACAGTCCCCAAGCTCCAGAATTCAACAGCGGGAGGAAGCCTGATGCCCCTGAGGTCACGGTGGGGCAGCGAGGGCCTCCCTGGCACTGACTCTGCTAAAAGCATGCCAGGCGCTGGGCGAGGTGGGCGCTGGCCTGCCCGCACCCTGAGCGGCTCCCAGATCAGCCAAAGGAAAAGTCCCGTCTCTCTGCTTCCAACTCCCTGGCGAACCTCCCGTGCGCCAGGCACTGCCCCAGGCCCTGGGTCCCCAGGGCCCCCCACCTGGGCAAGGAGGCTGCCGCCCAGTGGGGCAGGCGGACCAGCCCTGGGAAGAAATAGTACCAACGTTTGAATGAAAATGTCACTAAAACGATGTTATCACAAATAACGCGTTTAAGTCCGGAGCGATCACGATACACGCAGCGACGAGAAAACACGGACGTAACTGCATCTCGAGGGAGGGCGACCTGAGGCAGGCCGCGGGGTGCTGGCTGAGGAGGCGGCATTAGACGGACAGGAGTCTGGTGTGTGTGTGTGGGGGGAGGTCAAGAGGGGATGAGCAGGAGCAAAGGCTGGGGTGCAGGGGGCAGGGGCGGGGCCGTGCTGCAGGGGTCAGAGTGGCTGAACGGCGAGGGACTGGCCGGCATCGCGCGGAGCACAGGGGGCGTCCCAAGTGTGAGTGTGAAACCAGCCCCGAGGCCCGGCCTCTTCCGGGACGGCTCAGCCTCCGCCCTGTGGGTGCTGTCCGCTGGGCCCCACAGCCCCTCGGGGCCGCCTCGCCCTTTCCCCGCGCCCCCGCGCCCCTGCGCCCTGGCCGCCGCTGACCCTCCACCCAAGGCCGGCCCGGGGCTCCCTCCCCGTTAGGTTGGCTAGGGCTGTTCCCTCTCGGACCCCCCAGGACTGGCCATGGCCTGAGGGCAGCGACCACGGGGAACAGAGGTCAGGAGCGGTGACGGAGGTCAAGGGTCACGCCCTAGAAGGGTGGGTTCCTCCAAAAGTGCGCCTGCCCCCCCCCCCCGCCCCCGTGTCCGCCACCGCTCCCAGCAGAGATCGGGGCGGAAACAGACCCATTTCACAGGTGGGCAAACGGGCTCCGGAAAGCTAGTGGCCGGCTAGTCACTCAGACGCAGAGCTGGGACGCGTGGCAGAATCGGTACCTATGGCCTCCCGAACGCCAACCGACGCCAGACTTTACCCCCAAAGTGAACGGCAGCCCCGGCTGTGCAAACGCCTCCAGGCCTCCCGACAGGCAGCTCCCCTCCGCAGACAGGGCGCCTTCCGAGCACCGCACTGCTGTTCCACGGCAGCGAAGCCGGCAGTGCCAGGGACCCCCCAACGCGCTGGGGACCCTCCCGACACGCTGGGGACCCCCCGACACGCTGGGGACCCCCCGACACGCTGGGGATCCTCCCGACACGCTGGGGATCCTCCCGACACTCTGGGGATCCTCCCGACACTCTGGGGACCCTCCCGACACGCTGGGGACCCTCCCGACACGCTGGGGACCCCCCCAATGCACTGGGGACCCCTAACACTGCTGGCCGCCTGCACCCCACAATGCTGCTCGCCCGTAGCCGGTTTATGGCTCCATCCTTCAGAGCACTCAGGCGGGGTTCATTACACGCCAGGAAACAAAGCATTTTCCTCACGTGCCCTCCGCGCGGGAGTTGACGAGAAGGCACTGACTCCCCAGGCAGAGCGTGGCTTTAATGCCAAGGGCAGGAGACTGGCCCTGCTCTGCACCCAGGGAAGGGCGGGGGGCGGGGGGGGGGGAATAGGAGTGGGGAGAGTGTAACGTTCTGGGCCCCACGGCAGACTCGGCCCCACGGCAGACACAAGGAACAGGACACTCTGCACCGAGCTGGGTCTGGAGGCCGAGGGGAGGGGGATGAGGCTTTGTGGTCCAAGCTCCCTGTCAAATGCCACCTGCCCCTCCACGCTCCGCTCTGCCAGCGGCCTAACCGTGGCTCCCTGCCCCGAGGTGGCACCCTCCTGCCCCTCCGAGGCTGCAGCCTTGTGATCGCGCTAATGCATAGCTCCCCACCACCTGCAGGGCAGAGCGCCATCCTCCGGGGCTGGCGCACAAAGCCCTTGGCCCCGCACCCCCGGCCTGGCCAGCAGTCTCCCACTCTCCTCGCTCGCTCCCCATGTCAGCCCCTCCAGCTTCTAGGCCCGCCCATGCCAGGCCTGTGCATGCCTGTCTCTGCACAGAATACCTCCTCTGTCTAGAATGCCTTTCCCCTGCCTGTCTGCCCGGAAAACTCCTATTCATCCTTCAAAGCCCAGTTCAGACATCGCCTCCTCTGAAATGCCCACACACCCTCTCCTGTGGGATCCTCAGCCCGAGAGGTTGGTCCCCCATCAGTCTCTTCCTCTCTAACAGCGCTGGTGTCCCGGTCCTGGCCAGGCCTACGACCCAACCAAGGGCTAGGATGCTCCAGAGGCGTTCACAGAATGCAGTGATCTGAAACTGTGACTCAGCATCTCCGGCCAACCTCAGTGTCCCAGTGACCAGAGACAGAGACAACCTAGGGGCCGCCATCTCCGGGTGCCCTCATGCCCCGGTGGTCAATGCATCAACAGACCCCCAACATGTTCACACTAAAGCCTGCAGCCCGGGCTCACGTCACCTTATGGCCAAAGGGATTTAGCTGATGGGACTAAATGAAGAACTCTGAGATGGGGACATCATCCTGGATCATCCGAATGAACCGATCTGACCACAGGGGCCCTTAACGGGGAGAACCTGCCGGCTGGTGTGGCTCAGTGGTTGAGCGTCGACCTATGGTTCCCATTCGGGGCACATGCCCAGGTTGCGGGCTTGATCCCCAGTGTGGGGTGTGCAGGAGGCAGCTGATCAATGGATCTCTCTCATTGGTGTTTCTATCTCTCTCTCCCTCTTCCTTCCTTTCTGAAATCAATAAAAATATATATATATATATATTTTTTTTTTTTTTTTAAAAGGGGGACCTTTCTGAGCTCTGGTCAGAAAAAGAAGGAAAAGAAAAGGGTCAACGAGTCGGCCCTGCGGGCTGTGAAGGTGAGGATGGCTGGAGCCAAGGAACGCAGCGGCCCCAGAGGCGGGGAGGCGGGGGAGGCGGGGAGGCGGGGGAGGCGGGGAGGCTGGAGAGGGATGCAGCCCGTGAGCACCCGGGATTCAGCCAATGGGACCCACACAGGACTGCCCTCCTGAATTGCATGAGAATAAACCTGTGCTGTTTAAGCCACTAGCTTTATGGTAATTTGTTACAGCAGCAGGAAAAAAAAAAAAAGAACGCACCCAGCTCCAGCCTGGCTCTTTCCCCGGGGGTTCCCTTCCCCTGCTCCACTGCTCTTCTCTGCCCGGTGAACTCCTACGCATCCTTCAGAACCCATTTCCATGGTCCCACTTTTGGGACCCTGTCCCAGTATGCCCTGGGGAGGCCTGGCACCACATCCCCGCGCTCAGCCGTGCCCCGCGCACGGCCTGGAGGGCGCCATCCGGGACTCTGTCCTCCCCTCGTTGGCGCGATGGTGAAGGGCAAGCGCCGGGCTGTTCTCTCCGAATCCTGGGTGCCGAGAACAGTGCCTGGCGCACCGCAGGACGTCGGGAGGCCGCTGGTCAGTGACTGGGCTCGGGCGTCCAGGCCAGGGGCGTGAATCCCTGACATCTCTCCGTGCGCCAAGGTGGCAGCGGCGCAGGCCTGAGCGAGAGCCTCTGGCTCGATAAACAGCGCCTCCTCCCAGCTGCGCGCACCGCACGCCCATGAAACGGTGCATGCGGGCGCGGGGGACAATGTTTCCTGCATAACCCTGACGCGGGGTTCAAAATGTGTAACACGTGCCCTGGCCGGTGTGGCTCAGCGGACAGAGCGTTAGCCTGCGGACGGAAGGGTCCCGGGTTCGATTCCAGTCCAGGGCACATGCCTGGTTGTGGGCTCGATCCCCAGTGGGATCGAGGAGGAGGCAGCCGATCCACGATTCTCATCATTGATGTGTCTATCTCCCTCTCCCTCGCCCTTCCTCCCTGAAATCAATGAAGATGCATTTAAAAGGTATAAAACGTGTCTCTGTGCATCTTCAACAGACTCGTGAGAACACTCATCGCCAGCATTCACGGGGCTAGCACGAGGGGCTTTTATACCCGTGTGTTTTACAGCTCACAGCATGGCTGCGATGGCCACGCACTGTAATTCCTCCCGGGAGGTGCTTCCCAGGGGGAACTCCCTGGGAGGGAGTGGGCAGCACCCTATCAGGGACCCCTTTAGAAGGTCAAGGGCGTCACGCAGCTCCCGCTAGGCCGCGTCCTTGTTACCACTGACCCACGAGCGGCACGTCGTGGCTTCCGTTTGCTCAGTAACCCGCTGGCTCCCAGCTGCCTAGAAACACAGGGAACCCCCCACCCAGCACCCAGAGGAGACAGGAGAGGGGGGGAGGCGGTGGGAGAGCCCCGAGAAGGGCCGGACCCCGACAGAAGGGCTCCCAGGCGAGCAGACATCTGAGCACCGTGGAGATGGGGAACGGGGTGGGGGGGGGGGGGGACCGGGGAAGCAGGGAGGAGTCCTGGAGGCCTGGGGCTGGGGTGCAGAGGCCCCACGGGGAGGTCCCTTACCAGATGGAGCCGGGGGGGGGGGCAGAGAACCCTAGAGGGAGAACCCCGAAGTGTGCGGAGGACCAAGGAGATGGGCAGGGCTGAGCGCGTGGCTGCGCGGGCGTCATCGCCGCCAGAGAAGCCAGATCCCCTGCAAAGGGTCGGAAAGCTAAACCCAGAACAATCCCTCCGCTCCAGGCAGAAGCCGCCAGGGCCGCTCCGAGGAACCGGGGCCTGCGCACTTCCTGCTGCACTTTCCCGAGCGCTCTCCCAGGTCGGGGGGCGGGGCGCTTTCCGGCCTACAGGCCTGGGGCCAGCGGAGGCCACACACAGGACACGCCACGTGGGTGAGTCGGGTGGGAGGTGGCTTCCGAAGGGCGGGTCCCACACAGGCGCCCGGACTTGGGCCCAGCCAGGACAGAGGCGTCCAGAACGTCCCCATCGCCGGCTGGGGCCGCAGCGGCTTCTCTGCGATGCCGCCTCGGGTAAGGAAGGCTTTCGGCTCCGCTGCCCGTGGCTCGGCGGGACCCGGCAGGATGAGCAGTGAGAAGAGCAGGGTGAGCGCCCTGAGCGGCCGCTGCGGCCACGGCAGCGTGAAGGCCGAGCAGGGAGAGCTGCCCTGAAAGAGGGAGACTGGCGCCTGAGGGCCGGAATTGGGGCTTCCTCCAGGAAGCCTTCCCTGATTGCCACTTCCTGTACTCAGCGGAGAGGAAGTGTCCAGTGCTTCCCTGGTTCTCTTGGACCCTTCACAGTGCAGATTATATGCCACCATCCTGGGTTGTTTGCTTACCTGCACTATGAGTCTTGGAGGTCATTTATCATAGCTCACTCAAACCCAGAGCCTGGTCGAATGGATAGGGTGGGAGGAAGGGAGGGAGGGAGTGAGGAAGGGAGGGAAGGAGGTAGGGAGGGAAGGAGGAAGGGAGGGAGGAGGGAGAGAGGGAGGATGAATGGATGGATAGTGGATGGATGGATGGGCAGAGATGGAAGGGTGGATGGATGTGGGAGTGAGGGGGGAAATGATAGATGGATGGATGGATAGGGGATGGATGGATGGGCAGAGATGGAAGGGTGGATGGATGGGAGAGTGAGGGGGGAAATGATGGATGGATGGATGGATGAATGGATAGGTGATGAATGGGTGGGTATACAGGGATGGATGGATGGGGGATGGATGGAAGGATGTGTGGGTGGATGGTGGATGGTGGATGGCGGATGGATGGGTAAAAATGAATGGGGGGATGGATGGAGAGATGGATGGGTGATGGATGGAAGGATGTGTGGGTGGATGGTGGATGGTGGATGGCGGATGGATGGGTGAAAATGAACGGGGGGATGGGTAGAGAGATGGATGGGAGATGGATGGGTGAAAATGAATGGGGGGATGGGTGGAGAGATGGATGGGGGATGGATGGAAGGATGTGTGGGTGGATGTTGGATGGTGGATGGGGGATGGATGGGTGAAAATGAACAGGAGGGTGGGTGGAGAGATGGATGGGGGTGGATGTGTGGATGATGGGGGTGGGGGTGGGGATGCATGGATGGACAGGTGAATGGAGGACAAAGGGAAGAGGGGCGGGAAGGGAAGCGATGTGGTGGGAAGGTCAGTAGGCAGAGAAGGAGTACGATGCCTGGAAGGAGTCCTCAGAGCAGGGCCGGAGGGAGCCAGGACTGAGGAAGGACAGGTGCTGGAGTCAAGACAGAGGGAGAAGAGGCTTGGGGGCTGGGACACTGCGGGGTTTCTCAAACCTCCCGGGATCTCTCAGCCCCCGAGATCTTGTCCCAACGCAATTTGCAGGCACCTCCAAGCCGGGATCCCGACCTCATCCATCTGTTGTTTTAAATTGAATTCCTTATTAAAGAAACTCGAACCCTGAAAGCATTTGAGCCGGCACCTCTCTCACTCCCTATCTGCTCCGAGTCCTATTTAAATCCAACTCGGGTCTCCATGGCGATGCTAAAGCAAACAGAGTGAGGAGCTGGCACTGAGCACGCAGCCAGAGAAAAGCCGACGGGACATTTCAAGGTCATGGACTGAGGAGGGACGCGGACCCCTGACCCCCACCGAGCCGGCCTTTCACACAACCTGCGCGTCTTCTGCGTCTGGCTCAGGGTGCCGATGAGGCCCGAGAGGTCGCCACGCGGGGCGTTGTGGAGCCAGCGCGGAAGCCATGGTCCATCCCCAGGTGCAGAGCCGCAGGGGAGCCCCGAGCCCTGCCGCCTGAGCCTCTCTAAAGCCCCTCGTCCCGGACTCGCGCTAGCAAAGGGCAGGGAATCTCTCCTTTCCGCCTGAAGCCGCGGCTCTGAGCGCCTGGCATTGTCAACACCGCTGCCCCCTTGACCACAGCGCACCCGCGGGTGAAACCTCCGCACACAGCGCAGTCCGTCTCCGCACAGGACCTGGGAGCTGGGGGGACGCCCGCTGTCACCACCTCCACAGCGGGGGCCTCGATGCTTCCTTACAGCAGCGAGTGTCGGGAGGCCCCTGCGTGGCTGTGGATCCTGAGGCTCCATTCATAACACCGGCCGCTGAAGTTCCACATGTTCAGAGAGAGGGCCGGGCCGGCAGGGCCTGGGGCTGAGCGTGGACCTGTGAACCAGGACGTCCCGGGTTCGATTCCCGGTCAGGGCACAGGCCCGGGTCGCAGGCTCGATCCCCAGGGTGGGGCGTGCAGGAGGCAGCCGGTCCATGAGTCCTCTCATCATTGATGTTTCTCTCCCTCTCTGAAATCAATAAAAATATATTATTTAAAAAAATGAAATAACATTGAATTGCACTCTCACCCACGTAGGTGCAGACATTTAAGTCTGGAGACCCCGAGACCTGGAGCAGGACTCACCGCAGACAGACTGGTGGCCGGAGAGAAAGGGAAGGTGGGGACACACACTGGTCACCCCCCGAGCCCTGATGGGAGAGCAGAGCCCTGGGAGGAGGATCCGCAGGCTCCCCCCGCGGAGGGGGCCTAAGTCAGCCCGTGGAGGCACGCCCCACAGTGAATCACCGCATACACCATAGGAGGGGAAATCGGCTTCAAAGGGCAGCATGACGCCATTTTTGTCCGTTTCTAAAACATACTGAACAGCAGGACATACTGACTGTGGACAGACACGCACGTGTACTTAACACATAAGCATACTTGGGAATGACCTACACCAATTTCAGGGCAGGGTGACTCCTGGGCAGGCGCTGGCCTGGTGCAGGGGGGCGGGGGGGGGAGGGAGTTGGGCCTGGTCAGACTCTGTGCTGCTGTATCTTTAAGAGATGGAGCTCCCAAACGGAAAGAAAAGAAATTAACAGCCCTGACCGGTGTGGCTCAGTGGATAGAGCGTCGGCCTGCGGACTGAAGGGTCCCGGGTTCGATTCCGGTCAAGGGCATGTATCTTGGTTGCAGGCACATCCCCAGTAGGGGGTGTGCAGGAGGCAGCTGATCAATGTTTCTCTCTCATCGATGTTTCTAACTCTCTTTCCCTCTCCCTTCCTCTCTGTAAAAAATCAATAAAATATATTTAAAAAAAAAGAAAAAAGAAATTAACATCGTCACAGCCAGGCATCGGGGCTGGGCTGGGCTGGGCTGGGCGAGGTTGGAAGCACCGAGGCCTTCATTCCACATTATCCCCAGGCTCCACCCACTGGCCCCAACTAATCCCAGGACCCCAAGTCCCTGGGGGAGGGCGAGGGGAACACTTCCATTGCCTGCTGGGCCCTGTGCTCCCTGGTGGGTGGGAGGTCACAGTCCCAGGGCTGCGTCATGGGCAGGTGGGCCAGCGCCCACGTCCTCTCTGGCTCAGGCTGCTCCCGGGCCCCGCCCGCTTGTCTCACAGCATCGGGCCGGCTCTGCACGCCTGGCCCCCACATCGCCCCCCAGGCGGCCGCCACCCACAGGGCCTGAAACAGCAGACGGGGCGGGGGGCATCCCCAGCAGAGACCAACGGCGGTCTTCCACTTCGAAACACCTCCCATGGGTCCCCAGAGAGTGGGGCCGAGCAGAGAGCGGTCACCGGAGGAATGAACACAGGGGCTGCGCGCCCCCACTGGGCCCGGGAGCCAGGGGTGCGGGTGAGAGCCACGCCGCAGCCCGTCTGGCCCTGAGATCACTGTCGAGAGCCGTCAGGCCCCGCGGCCCCGCAGCCGGAGGCGGGCACTGCCCCAGGCGAGGCCTGCTTTCCTCCTGAAAAGCAAGGCGGTCTGCAAGGGCCACCATCACTCTGCCCCCACACACGGCGCTGTCAGACTCCCCGGGACTCAGCCCAGGGACCCAGGGACCGAGGGAGAAGGCGAGCGACACGCCTGCATTTTTTATGGCGGCCACGGAGCTAAGCATTCGGATGGGCCGGCTCCAGGGGCCACAATTAGGTGGTGAGAGAAGGGTAATGCGGACATTCTCCGCATCGGGGGAAGAACACGGACGCTGCACCGGGCCGAACGACACAGGCCTGGCAGCAGCAAGAAGGTAAGACGGCCCTGGCCGGGCGGCTCCGGTGGGTGGAGCATCGTCCCGTGCACCAGAGGTTGTGGGTTCGATTCCTGGTCAGGGCAAGTACGGGGTGCAAACTGTCTGCAAACTGTCGATATTGATGTTCCTCTCTCTCTCTCCCTTCCTCTCTCTAAACATCAATAAAAACATGTCCTCCAGTGAGGATTAGAGGGGGGAAAGGATAAGATAAACAAAGAGTCATTGCACCCAGCGGGTGGGGTGGTGGGGGAACTTTCTGGAAATGAGTGATGCTTCTGCAAGCATTGTTAATAAAGGAGAGGAGCCTCTGCGTATAGAGACACGGATGGAGAGGAACATGGGAAATTAGAATCTGTTGATTTGCTCGGCGAAAAGCTAAATTTAGACGGCGCGCTGTTCCAGGGACGTGTCATATGTACTCTGCCTCGGGCCTCACAGCCTCCCACGCGGGGGTGTTTTACCCCCTCACGGGTAAGGAGACTGAGGCTCTCAGGGGGAGAAGGAGCCCCGCTAGGGTCAGGGTCAGGGTCAGGGTCAGGCTCAGGGTCAGGCTCCCCCAACCTGCTTCTGACGAATCCTGAGCCCCAAGCCCATAAACAAGGAGTCCAGGTCCCCAGGCCACGCGGCTGGCCCAGGTCAGTCCTCACCCCCCACCCCCCCAGCTCCCACCAGAACCCGCAGCCAAGTCTAACTACACCCAACTCCGTCCGTGTAGGCACGGGTCACGCCAGGAAGGACCGTGCGCCATTCCGACAGCATTCCAGGTCAGCTCATTTCCCGTCTCGCTGCGCGGAGGAGCTGCCGGACCCGGCCTTCTGGACGCCTCGGCCCTTCAGACGCCGACACGCAGGAGTGGGGCGAGCAAGGGGCTCAGGATCCACTCGGGGGGAGAGAGGACTCAAGGGTCTCTGTCCACTCTGCAGCCAGGGGGACCCATCCTCGGACCACCCACCTCCAAGAGGGCCCCCCGTGCCCGGCCGGCGGGGCTCAGTGGTTGAGCGTCGACCTATGAACCAGGAGATCACAGTTCGATTCCCCGTCAGGGCACAGACCCGGGTTGCGGGCTCGATCCCCAGTGTGGGGCGTGCAGGAAGCAGCCGGTCCATGATTCTCTCTCATCACTGATGTTTCTATCACTCCCTCTCCCTTCCTCTCTGACATCAATAAAAAAACACCTTTTTTAAAAAAAAGAGGGGCCCCTCCCCAGGCGTCTCCCCTGACACCGAGCCTGGAACACCACCTCACAGAGCAGCCGGGAGAACAGAATGGGCTGGAACCGTGGTGCTCACACGTGTCCACTCCCGTCCCAACAACGAACCGCCTGACCCACCACCGGAGGGGCCATCCGAGGGCGTCCCTCCAGCCTCTCCTGGTGGGCGAGCTGCTTCAAGGCTCAATGAAAATCAACCAGGACGTAAAGTAATGAGGCGGGGGCGGGGGGAGGGGGATGAGCCATCTGTCCTCTCTCTAGGATCCATCCTGAGGCTGGAAGGACCGGAGGACAGGCAGGTGGGCCCGGAGGCCGGCCACGCTGCGGAGCTGGTGGGAGGCGCTTGGCCGCCGCCGTGGGAAATCTCAGGGCTGCGTGAGTGGCTCATCCCCATCTCGGCCTCACGCACCCCCGGGGTGAGCAAGCTCGCGGCCCGACCCCACGCCGTTCCTGAGCCAGCAGAGCGGGGCCGGCTCCGGGCGGCATTTCAGTAACTTCCCCAGCATCACGCGGCCCCAGCAAGAACCCGCGCATCGTGAGCCAGAGCCGGAACCCACCCGCTCCCGGGGCTGGCACAGCCCGGCGTCCGGGCCGCGGGCGGTGATGTAGTGCATGGATGTGAAATAGAAAAAGCAGCGAGTTATTCCTCCGGCAACACATCGTGGAGACCAAGATGGTTCAGTGAGGACGCGGGAGCGGCGTGGCCCGCCGAGGACACAGTCCTCGCCCGGGGGGACCTGTGAAGCCACAGCGGGGCCTGGGCGCCCGCCGCCCCTCGGCGCCTCGGGGAGCAGATGTAAACGGAGGGTGCCAACCTCCCGGCGCGTTCCCCGCGGGCCGCCTCACTGGAAGCGTCGAAGGCCCGCCTAACGCTGGGACCGCAGTCACATTTCACCGACAAAGAGCTCTCCCGCGCGCGGCCCGGGTCTCCGTTTGCCAAGCCTCTCGGCTGAGCCTGAAGGAATCGGCGGGTGGCTGGACCCCAGGAGCTGCGCCCGGAGCTCGGAGCCCAGGGAGCCGTACCCGACCTGGGTTCCCGCCGCGAACCCTGCCTCCGGAGGGCGCGGAGGGGAGAAGCAGGAAGAACCGAGGAGACAGCGCAGTCCGGAGCTGTGTGTCCCGCAGGCTGTGCGCCCACTGGCCACGCGCCTCTTTGCCTCCAGCACCTCCTATTCGCCTTTTCAAGTGGAAGACAGGCCGCCAGGCCGCCCACACGCACGGCTGCACCCCTCAGAGACGCCAGGAGGAAGGACCCCCTCGGGCTGACTTACCGCCACAGAGAACTTTCCAGCACCTTCTCTGCGTCGGCGTGGTAGTACTTGGTCAGGATCAAGATCACCTGTGGTGGCAACAGGAAGAGGCAGAAATCAGTGGGGGTCCAGGTTCTCAGGGAAGGATGCAATGACTCCCCCCACAGGACTGGGGTCGCGGGTATCGGCTGCCACCCCCGCCCCCCCGCCCACCAGCCAGCATCCCCAGGCTCGGCCGCCTGCACACGGGCACAGACAGGAGCTGATGAGGGCCCTGACCCCTCGCTCCTGCCCTTCGAATGACCTCCCGGTCCTATGAGGTCGCCCAGTAGCTGCCACTCAGCGGGAACAATTCACACCCAGCCCTGGACAACCTCCAGCTGAGGTCAAAGGGCCCACTGAGGTCAAAGGGCCCGCCAAGGCAGTAGTCCCAGAGTGAGTACAGGATGCACCTGGCCAGGCTTCCGAAGCTGGGGCTCTGCCCCCCTGGCACCTTGGAGAACCCCGGACACCAGGCGGCTGCTACTGCAGGGGCTGCCACCAAGCCCAGCGCAGGCCCAGCAGGGGCGGTCAGGACTCTCCCCAGACGCCGGTGCTGAGGGCAGAGCCCAGGACAGCGGGTTAGGGAGGGCAAGCCAGACAGCCCGTTGGCCGGGGCCAGGCCAAAGGTCACCACAGTGCGCACACATACACATGCATGTGCACACACACGCAGCACACACACACAGAGCACACACATGCACGCACACACACGCAGTGCACACACATACACATTCACGCACATAGAGCACATACACACGCACGCACACGCAGCACACACCCACAAAACACACGCACAGCACACACACATACACATGCGCACATGCGCACGCACGGTGCACACGCAGACCGCATGCACGTATGCACATACATGCAGCATACACACGACACGCATGCACACATGCATCGCACACACAACACACACACAGAGCACACACACACACTCTTCATTGTTAAAACCATCCCCCCACCCTGGGCCCTACCTAGCAGCAGCTGTCACGGCCGGCCTGCGCAAAAAGTGCTGCTGTCTCTAAGAATGAAAACGTGTGTCTGAGAGCACCCCGAGTTCTTCACAACAACCGCACGAGCAGCGAGGACAGGAGGATTCGCCTGGGGGGGCCGCCGCCGCTCCCGGGTACCTGCCAGCCGCTGCATTTCCCGGCCCGTCAAATCTCCTTTCACTCACTGCCCCCACGGCCCCTCCTAACACTCCCGTTGCCATGGGAACCCGGGAGGTACGGTGGGAGCACCCCTGGTCCCCAGAGCAGCCCTCAGCCTGACTAATGTGGGGTCACCACACCGCCACCACCACTTGGCTCCGTCCCTGGAGCAGACATGTCTCCGCACGGCATGGCTGCCGCCCGTGTGCTGCTGACGAGAGCGGGAGATGTGAGGAGGGATGTCACCGAGGGGACAGCGAGCGTTTCAGAGGCAGCGATGATTAAAACCACGCTCAGCCCTGACAGGTTTGACCCAGTGGATAGAGCGTCGGCCTGCGGACTGAAAGGTCCCGGGTTCGATTCCGGTCAAGGGCATGTACCTTGGTTGCGGGCACATCCCCAGTGGGAGGTGTGCAGGAGGCAGCTGATGGATGTTTCTCTCTCATCGATGTTTCTAACTCTCTATCCCTCTCCCTTCCTCTCTGTAAAAAATCAATAAAATATATTAAAAATTAATTAATTAATTAATTAAAAAAATTAAAACCACGCTCAGCGCGGGCCCTCCTGCTGGGGACAGAGCGGTTCCCTCCGCCAGGCCCGGGAGGCCGCATGCTCTGAAGGCGGAGGCCGAGGACAGGCTGGACGGACGTGGGAGACGAGAGCCTTTTTAACCTATTGATTCCTCCTCAGTAGCCCCGCCGCGCACGGGGGGCTTCAAAGAGCCAGGGTGACAGCTGGAAGGGACCCCAGGTCCATCAGGAGTGAAATCCTCAACCCCGTCCTGGTCAGGCCCCGCGTCAGGCTCCCTCCGTGGCACACCTGGGCCGTGGGACTCCTCCCCCCACTTGGCCCCGACTTCTGCCCAAACGGCCTAATCCTGCCACTGCCGGTCACCGAGCGGACCGTGCCCCTCCCGCTCGCGCTGTGTGGCAGTCCCCCCTTGGCCCCCCTCCCTTCTAAGCTCCAGCCATTCCAGGCCTCGCAAAGCTACTCCTCACCTGGGACCCCTCCCCCAACCCCACGCTACTTCCTACTCCACTCTCAGACCTCAGTCTGACTGACACCGCCTCCAGGAAGCCTCCAAGACCCCGCCCCTGGGTTCAGTGTCCCCTCCCCTCCCCAGGCCCTGTCGGGGTCCTCAAGACTCTGTCCCCTCCCCCATAGCTCATAGAGCCGCTTCACCAGCGGATAACGAGCCCTTCGGGGCAGGGACGCATCCCGGGACTAAGGCAACAAGCCAGGCAGAGGCGACTGCGCTGGGCTCCCATTCACAGTCACCGTCTTCCGTGGAGAGGACGCGCCCTCTCTTCACGCAGGAGGACAGAGTGGCGCCACCTTCACCCACTGAGCTGATGAGCATTTGGGGACCGGGGGGGCCTGCTTGCCCCAGGAAGAAACTAGGAGCTGCCCAACTGGGGTCTGCGCTGGGGAGCCCTGGCCAGTGCCCCTGACTCCACAGCTGGTGGCCTGGGGGCTCCTCTGAGCTGGGTTTGGGGTCAGACCTTCGAGCTCCACGCGCCCCAGTTTCCTGATCTTCCCCCGTGCGGGGAAGGAGGGACACCACACAGAATCATGGTTTGTAATCATCGCTGCCTCTGGGCACGCTTCTCGCTCTGGCATCGCCTCTTCATCTGCAACCCGGAGGAGGGGGCTGCCGTCCCCGAGCGGCCGGGAGGATGACGTGTGCGAGCATGTGTGGAGCGCCTGGCACCTGCCTGGCACCTGCCTGGCACTGAGGAGGGCTCGACCAATAACGGCCCCTCCCCTCCATATCTCAGCCAATGGCTGCAGGGCGCAGGCACGGCCGCCCTGCATGCACAGGCTCTGAGCCATGCTGGCCCCAGATGGCATCCCTCAGTGCCCACAGGGCCACGCCCTCTGCGGCTGGCAGCCCCCCTTCAGGAGAAGTGAGCAAACTCCCTCCCCGTGCTGCAGCCTCCATAGGAGCCCAATGGCCGGCCCCCGAGCTGCCACCCCTCCAACAGACCCCAGCGCACCCGGCCCCCCACTCCCCGGGCCAGCACTGGACATGCGCACCGATGGCTTTCCTCGGCCTTGGGGTTCCCGGTCCGCGGTGGGGCTGCAGGGCCGGAGGGTAGCACCCTCCCCGCCGCCCGCTTAGGAGCCCAGCTCTCCGGTGTGCTTCCCGGGTCCCATGCAGATGGCGGCGTGGCCGTCCGTCCCCGTCCTCTGAGAGCCCTCGGGCAGCCAACGGGCTCCCTGAGAACGCTTGACGGATACGGCCTCGAGGCCACCGCGCACACGGGCTGACTCCTGGACGCGCCCGGAGCCTAGCGGGACCCCACCGCACATCTGCCGCCGCACGTGACCTCCTGGGTCACCCTGTCATGGGCTGACTCCTGTGCCCCAGAAAGGTGAGTCGGTCCTGACCCCGGGGGGCTGGGCCTTGTTTAAAACTAGGGAAATGGAAGCGAGTTCATTCCATGAGCCAATGACTGGTGTCCTTACAAACGGGAAGGGAGGACAGTGTGAAGGCAGAAGACGGCCAGCCGGCCACAAGAGATGGGGGACAGGCCTGGGAGAGATGGGGGACAGGCCTGGGAGAGATGGGGGACAGGCCTGGGAGAGCCTCGCCCGCTCGGCCTCAGAGGGAACCAGGCTGCCACCGTGAACGTGGACTTGTGGCTGCAGAGCTGGAGAGGACCGGTGTCTGTGGCTTAACCGCTCTGCTTGTGATGATGCATCAGGGCGGCCCCAGGGCACTGACGCCGGCACGCGCCCGTCTTCCGGACGAGGACAGGAGGCTCCGCCTGCTGGCGGTGACACAGCTGGGAACTGGCAGGCCTGGTCCCCACCGCGGCAGCCGACTCCACCAGCAGGTGCCCTGTACACGGCCCCCGCGCCCATGCGCTCTGAGCTGGCCGGACTCAGAAGGGGGTGGGAGTTTCCCCGGAGCACCCCACTTACTCCCTCCCCAGGTCCCACCACAGGAAATTCTGGGTCCCCCATCCTGGGCTGAGGCAGGGGACAGCCCAGCCCCTCATTCATCAGGCGCCTCTCAGAGGCACGAAACCCAGTGTTTAAAAACAGAGAGTGAGAGCGCCGAGCTCCGCCAGGGCCCATGAATCCCGGTCAGCCGGCAGGAGCCCGCCGCGGGAGCGCCGGTGGCGAGCGGCACGTTGACAGTGCGTCTGTTTAGGGAGAGCGTAGCGTTAATAGGTGGGTGAGGGCAGGCTTTCCACCCAGCTGGCCTGGGAAAACAGCATTTACTCTCCATGTCTCATAACCTGACTGCACTCTGATGTCACCATCGCGCCTTTTTAATAGTCACCGCGAGTCGGTTTATTAACGAAGTGGCAAGGTCCTTTCCCCCGGGGAAGCGGGCCTCATCGGAGCTGGTTACGGCAATGACGGTGATGGATAAACGGATGTGGTCCCTGCCACACGACAGGCAGCATACGAAGTACCCGGGACCTCCTGGAATGGCTGATCCCGGTTTTCAACCAGAACCCGGCCCCCGCCCCCACCAGGCTCCAGGGCCCTCCCCGCCCGTCCGCAGCCACAGAACTATATGCTCGTGTCTTCCAAGAATTCCTCTTTGGAAACGAGGCTGTCACGTCAGCACAGAGGAGCTGGGGACAAAGACGAGGCAGGTGAAAAGAGAGGGAGGCTGTGGGGAGGCCGAGGTCTGGGCCACAGCAGCTCTGAGCCACATCCCTGGGCCAGACTGGCCAGCCGGCACCCCGAAGGCCAGTCTCAGGGCTGCCGGGAAAGCAGGGGCCTGGGGGTCACACGCCAGCTCGGGAAGAGGCCTGGGGGCCCACTGAGCTCAGGGTCACACAGACCGATTCCTCATCCCCCGAGTGCCGGAGAAAAGGACAGAGGTCCTGTTCCTGTGTCTGGACCCATCCCCTTAGCCATTTGGGGTGCAAACCGACTTCCGGGGGGGCCGGAGGCCTCGGGGCTTTCCTGGGCCACTTCCTCCATAAAAATACTAACAGTGATATCTTAGGGTTGCATTGGTAGAGAGAAGAATGTATTCCTATTATATATCAAATTGTTTCCTTGACCTAGAAATTTATTTCTCTTCTGATCTTAAAGGAAATTAAGACATTTTTGGGGGTCCCTAAATGCCTTGTGGGTCCTGGCGTGGAGCCTGTGTCTGCCGGAGCCACGGACCCCGCAGTCCCCCGCTGCCCCCCACTCTGGATGGGCCTGCGGTCAGCGCCCCACACCCTCTGGCACCCGGCTCTCCAATGCAGGTGGTCGGGACTCCCTCCCTCCCCCAGCGCAGTGGCTTAGGCACTGTCCTGTAGGGGGCGCTGCTGCGAATCTCAGGGTCACACAGGCCCAGCAGGGCAATCTCCTGCCCGATTCAGGGTTTGCGGGCCAGTCTCTGGGCCAGTGAGCCCTTCCCGTGCCCTGGGGGGCGAGCAGAAAATCAGCTCCACACTCTCGGGGTCCCGACCGGGGTGGGCCTCTCAGGAGGCGCCTGGTCTTGGGGCCCCGCTGGGCCGTGAAGCCTGGAGCTGTCACACGGGACCTCACCGTGCAGCTGGCAAAGTCGCCCAAATGCAGGTGAGGAGGACGGCGCTGCCCTCCCCGGAGCAAAAGCCACAGGTGTGTCCACGCCCAGACCCCTCCCTGGCAGTGAGGTCCTGAGGACCACGACCCCGCCACCCCCCATCAGCTCCTGTCCTGGATCCGCCCAGCTGCAGAGTCCCACACCTTAGAAAACCCCAGCTTCCCTGACGGCAGAAACCCCCCACCCCCACCCCACAGCTTCCTCCCGGCAATGAGCCAGGAATCCAGGGACGGGGAGCTCACTCCCTCGCAAGCGCGACTCCCCCGACGGGAAACGCGGGTGAGACTGTGGAGAGCTGCCAGCAGCTGCAGCTTCTGAACAGAACCAGGCTAAGAGCAAGGCCCACCCTGGAGGATGCCGTTCTGTACAGCCCCGACCCTGTGGGGCTCGGGGAGAGCGGCCCTCCGCGCCGAGCGGGCTTGGGGGAGGCTCACCGGAGCCCGAACCCCTGGCCGGTGTGGCGTGTGCCTCTGAGCACAGGGACCGCGGCCTCGTGGGCCCTCACCTGGGCTTTCGGACACACGGGCAGCCATGACCCCGGCGGCCTCGAGATCGTGACCCCGAGGGAGACTGTCCCCTTGACACCTGCACAGACGGCCTCCCGGGCACGCTGGTGCTCACACGGCTCTGGGAGTGGCCTCGTCTGAGAAATACGCGGCGTGGGACCTGTGACGGCCGATGTCTGCCCCCACCCCACCCCCATCCCGCCCCGGCGGGGCTGGGCAGCAGGAGGGCAGAATGCAGCCACAGACCGGGAGGGGGGCCGGGGCCAGAGAGGCAAACCGCCACAGCCGTGCCTTGAAAGTCTTGAGCGCTGGCAGAAGGCGTTTTGGAAATGACATCCGGTGATTTCTAAAAGCACGTGATGGCGGCTGTCCTCGCCGCGTCCCCTCAGCGCCGCGGCCTAAAGGAACACGGGCTTGTGCGGAGGTCTCTGCGTGAACCCTGCAAACAAGGAGGCCTGCTTCTAGAGCAGGGGTCCTCAAACGTTTTAAACAGGGGGCCAGTTCACTGTCCCTCAGACCGTGGGAGGGCCGGGCTATAGTTTAAAAAAAAAACTATGAACAAATTCCTATGCGCACTGCGGGCCCGGGACGCGTCGGCTGCTAAGCAGGACAGGCAGCGGCACCCGGCGGGCCGGATCCATGTCCTCGGCGGGCCGCCTGTGGCCCGCGGGCCGTAGTTTGAGGACGCCTGTTCTAGAGAGCCCCAGGCCGCTGCGTAGAAACGGGTTTTGCCCGTGCGGGGAGCCGGCGCGGCACGCTGCCATCTCTCCAGCCTTGGGCATCCCACCCGTAAATGGGACCCAAGAGCACCCGCCTCCCGTGGCGAGAAGGCGGCTTAGTGGGGAGACTAATACCTGTGCTTCTCATGCCCACGTCACTGCAGTCGCAGCATCCAGCCAGCGGGCCTTTGAGCTTGCATACCTCATGTGACGGGGAGCTCCCCACCTGGCACAGCCCCTCCTCAGGTTTGGCTGAACCTATCTCCCTGCCTGGGGGACCACATGGGCTGCGTCTGCTCCCCGTGGCCCCCCTGTAGACACCTGACCTCCCTCCCCCCTGGCCAGCGCTCAGGTGGCCCAGCTCCCACTGAACTTGCTACAAACCCATCAATGAAGGACTAAACCTCAGCCCACGTGTGGTTTCTGAAAGAATCCTTATTTTCAAAGCAATCCTCGTGAGAGATGGCTCGTTCTCGAATCTGCCTCCCCCCAGCCCAGCCTCTCAGCCACCCTCCCCGGCGCAGGGTCAGAGGGCAACGGAATGCCATGCTGGCCGCACGCTCCTGCCTTACGTGTGGGTGACTGACACACCGACTGAACCCGATCGATGATATGGAGCATGGAGCGGATCTGATCCGAGGCTCCCTGCTCTGCCTGCCTGCCTTGGCCAAGGTCAATAAAAAGCCTGCGTCCAGGTGGAGCATGGGGCAGGAGGGACGTGACCCTCTCGCTGAGCCGTCGCAGACCGTGCGAACCTGGCGGGCAGGCCTCGGCTCATTCCCAGCCGCCGCTGACATCGGCGTGGGGAGCGGGCCTGCGGGGGGCAGTGGACACAGGCCACGGCCTGGGGTGCCCTGGGCAAGGCCTGGCACACAGGGGTTCTCCCGGCAGCGGGGAAGGGAAGGCACCCCACAAACGTGCTCGACTTGTCTGAATAGACCCCCAATAATAAAGCTTAGCCAGGTGAGAAGCGACCCAGTATTTCACCAGAGATGTTCGTTCCGTTCAAGGTCACGGTCACCAATCAAACTGGTGACCGTGACCTTGAATGTTTCTTTTCAGATAAAGAAACATGACCCTGGCGTCTCTGAGTATTTCCACTTAATCTAAGGCAGGGGTCCTCAAACTACGGCCCGCAGGCCACATGCGGCCCACCAAGGACATTTATCCGGCCCGCTGGGTGCCACTGCCTGTCCTGCTTAGCAGCCGACTCGTCCCGGGCCCGCAGTGCGCATAGGAATTTGTTCATAGTTTTTTTTTTAAACTATAGTCCAGCCCTCCAACGGTCTGAGGGACAGTGAACTGGCTCCCTGTTTAAAAAGTTTGAGGACCCCTGGAAGGCATTCTAGTTAAAAGCAGAGAAGAAACACATCTCATGCCACGAGAGGGACGTGGGCAGGGAGCTTGCCTAGAGGGGAGGAAATGGCGGCAGTCCTGGTTCCTGGACACACAAAGCAAGCTCTCCCCCCTGGAATCTGATGACGAGCCCTCCCGGGGTAGGGGGTTGGGGGGGGGGGAGGGACAGCCGCTGTATCCTCCTCCGAGGACGAGGACGGGGACAATTCTGCAGGGACCCGAACATGTGGCTGAATTGTACCTCCCGCTGCCTTCGCTGCCTTCACAGGGGTGACATGGTATAGGACAGACCTGTCAAATCCGGCTCCACATGGAAACTTCTGGGCCAGCCTGGCTGTCATCGCCAGCTGTGGATCCTCACGTCAGGGCTAAAACAGCCATGTCCATCCAGCTCAGAGAGACAAAGGCCAGGATGGAGAGCCCTGCCTGCCTGGGGCAGCGACGGGAGCCAGTGACGCGCACATCCGGCAGGACCACGCCAGCACCCGCCCCACGTGGCCTCAGCGTTCAGGTGCAAGGCCAGCGGTGCAGGTCCCGCGGAGACCACGGCCCTGTGGCTTTGTGAGCCTTCCCTCCCCCGGAGTCAGACCATGGGCAGGAGGCGTGACCTGTCACCCATCACTGTCCCCAGTTCGGGGCTGGGCGGACACATCTGCTTGTCAGCATTCGAAGCCATGCCTGCACCACAGGCAGACATCAACTCAAAACGGGTCCTAGACCTCAACACACCCTAAAACTCACAAAACGGGGGAGACACCTTAGTGGCTTTGGGGTCGTCAAAGGCTCTTAGGGAAGACATAAAAGCAGGGACCAAAAATATCCTATCTAATAAAGAGGGAATGTGCTAATTAACCCTCACACCATCGCAAAGGTGGCGGCACCCACAGCTAATAAGGAGGCAATATGCTAACTGACTGCCACGCCCTCAAAGATGGTGGCGCCCACAGCCACAAGATGACGGCGCCCAGTCCCCTCAGCCCCCCAGCCGCCCAGGGCCGCCCGAGGCTCACGTAACCAGGGCCGGCCGAGGCCTGCGCTGCCGGCAGTGGCAGCAGCAGAGGTGTGATGGGGGCGTCGCCTTCCCCTGATCGCCAGATCACCTTCCGCCCCTGAGGGCTCACGGACTGTGAGAGGGGGCAGGCCAGGCTGAGGGACCCCCCCCCCCCTCCAGTACATGAATTTCCATGCACCGGGCCGGATGTACGCGTCACTGACTTCATTGATATAAAAAACTTTTGCCCCAGTGACAACGTTGAGAAGTGGAAAAGATAAGCCGCAGCCTGGGAGGAAATGTTTGCAAAACACACACCTGGCAAAGGATTCGAATCCAGGACATAGAAACCCTAAAAATTCTGCAATACAGAGGCAAAGGGGACAATCAAAATGGCCCACACAACTGAACATTCCCTTTCCCAACGAAAAGGTATGCACGGCCCGTACGTGCCTGGGAAGATGCTAGTGGCATGAACCAGAGCAATGGGCATTCGATCGCACGCTATCACCACGCCCTTCTTAGAGGCTCACATGTGGAGTTGACGATACCACGTGCTGACGAGGAGGAGGGGCAGCTCAGGGGACGGATGGCCAGAGGGGCAGCTGCTTTGGAAACAATCTGCTTAGAAAGTTACACACACACACACACACACACACACACACACACACACACGTATCATACGCCCCAGGCACCCCACTCCGAGGACAGTGAGCACGTGTTTCTGCAAAGGCCTGTGCTCATGCTCGTCTCCCCCGGGAATGACGGCCACACCGATGACCACTTAGCGGCACGCGTGGCCGGGGTGCAGGATGGGACGCCTGCACGGCGGCAGGAGAAGCCAGGCCAGCCGCTGCGGGCACACGCTGCCCAGACATCTCTCCAGGCTGGGCCCAGAGGCCAGGGCCGTGGTTCTCAGACGGGGGGCATTTGGCAATGTCGGGGGGTTACTGCCACTATCGGGAAGAGGCCAGGGTGCTACTAGACAGCCTGCGGGGCACAGGGCGGCCCCACAAGAACAAACGTCACCACGGCCAAGCTGAGAAACCCCCGCGAGGGGCCAGGGGACGCCTTAAGAGAAAACGGGGCTATGAACCCCGCAGGCAGCTGCCTATGTGACCGACCCTTGTGGCCACCCCGGCTTGCTGTGTGCCCTGCAGGGTAGACTGTATTTAATGATGAGGACACAGCTCAGACACCCCCACGGCTGTGCAGCTGCTCAGTGAGGAGCCGGGACCAGGACCCACAGCGAGCCGACAGCACCCCCACCCCGTGTCTCCGGGGCCGGCGTGAAGGCGGAGCCCCTGGCAGCTCAGCTCATCCCCAAGTCATTACATCCGCGGCCCGGCCACGGAGCTCCCGGGGATTCCAAATCGCCGCCAACGGCCTCCGCGGGAGCAGGGCTCCTCCGTGAAGGCCGCAGCCCCCGGCCTCGGGGAGAAGGAAGCAACCAGGCCCCCCT
>NC_137770.1:246063110-246118112 GCF_963455305.1 Plecotus auritus | reverse complement strand
TTCTTTCTAAAAGCTGCCTCCTGGGACCAAGAGTGACACTTTTTAAGCCACGTGGGTGCATGCTGTGGCTCATCCTTAAAAACCGAGGGGGGGCCTCATGGCAGCCTCCCTAGGGGAGCAGGCACGGGGTGAGCAGGCTGGGCCATGCAGTGGGTGTGAAATCTGCCCCGAGGCCAGACCCCTGCTTTGGAGCGGGGTCCCTGCACGCCCCTCCCCAACGTGCCCACAGGGGACACGTTTCCGGGTCCCGCATGCAGAGTGACTGCGGGGAGCCCTTTGTAGAAAGATGGCTCCCGGGTGTTTAAGCTGCTCTCCAATCCCCCTACGTCCTCCCGCAGCCTGGAGCCCAGGATGTAGGGCCACAGAAAGCTCGGCCACTCCGAGGCCACGCTGAAACCCAGCTGACAGGCGGGGGCGGCCTGGGAGGAGGCGGTGGGTGTCACCGGCGTGCACTCCAGAGCTGGGAATTGGGGTGAGGTGTGGGGCCCTGCCAAAGCCGTCATTATGCGTGGAGAATCTTCTTTCTAAATTGTCTCTTTTTGTTTTCCCATTCCCCCAAATTTATTTAAAAATCATCTGCATGAACTCAATGCACACTTCACGGCCCCGTAATAAGCAATTTCCTAGCGAGTGTCACAGCCACCGCGGAGCCCTGAGCAGACGGCACCGGGCCTGTCGGCACCTCGCAGGCACTCGGCCTGGCAACCATCCTGGAGCGAGGGGGTCGCCGGCAACCGCGTTGCCTACAGCTTCCTGCCCACTGCTGCCGTGCTAGCCGGCTCGGCAGAGAGGCTATTGAATTCTTCCCAACAACGCTGCAGCGAAGATCGTCCCATTTTCCAGATGAGCAATCTGAGGATCAGAGAGGTCAAGGAACTGCTCCGAGGTCACCCAGCTAGTCAGTAGCAGAGCAGAAACTCAAGTCCGGCTGTCGAGTCCTGCTCTGTGCTCGCGGCCGTGTTGGCGAAGGTGCCAGTTTCTCCACGCTGACTGACCACTGTGTGCTGGACGCACTGAAGTCTGTCACCACCCCTCGTAACAGGTGGCCTCACGGAAGAGCATCCAGAGCGTGATCGGGTCGTTGCAAAGTACCACAGACGTCCCCCTCCTTGGCCACGGGCCCTATACTTCTGTTAACGCATCCTGAGGGGGTCACGTCACGGCTGGGGCCACGTCACCTGGTTCCCTGGGGAGGAGCTCATACCCCGTGGAGACCCTGGGGCGCTTCCTGCACCCGCCGCTGCTGGGAAAGGGCCTGTCGCCTGCTTCTGAGCGTCTGGTTTGGGAACCTTGATGCACAAGCTGGATCCATCCCTATGAGATTGCTCTGTGACTTTAACGCCTCCCCTCCCGCCGGGGCCAGCCCTCTGCCACTACCCTACCCGTGGACTTGAGCCACCGACTCCCCTGTCTCCCCTGGGCCACAGGTCCCTCCATGAGAGAAGGGGGTGAGGACTCGACCACATGGCTGCCCAGCCGCGGCGTCTCGGTGCAGGTCTCGATATGTGCCTGAGAGCACTAATGAGCAGTGAGCGAAGGACCGCTGCCCTCCAGCAACTACTAGTACATCCTGAGAGCCTGCCACGCACCGGCTCTGGTGAACACAGCGGCGCACAAGTCAGACCGTCCCTGTCCGGGGAGCTGGCCGTCTCAGGGAAGGTGGGCAAGCAAGAAGGCCCAGCACACAGCCCACTGCAGGGACAGATGCTGAGGGGAGGCACAGAGTGTCCCAGAGATGGGGAGGGCGGGGGAGGGGAGGGGAGGGGAGGAGAGAGGAGGGGAGGGGAGGGGAGGGCAGGGGAGGGCAGGGCAGGGGAGGGGGAGGGGAGAGGAGGGCAGGGAGGGGAGGGGAGGGCAGGGCAGGGGAGGGCAGGGGAGGGGAGGGAGGGGAAGGCAGGGGAGGGGAGGGCAGGGCAGGGGAAGGCAGGGCCGGGAGGGCAGGGGAGGGGAGGGCAGGGGAGGGCAGGGGAGGGGAGGGGAGGGAGGGCAGGGCAGGGGAGGGCAGGGGAGGGGAGGGCAGGGGAGGGCAGGGGAGGGGAGGGGAGGGGAGGGCAGGGCAGGGGAGGGCAGTGGAGGGAGGGAGGGGAGGGGAGGGCAGGGCAGGGGAGGGCAGGGAGGGGAGGGCAGGGGAGGGCAGGGGAGGGCAGGGCAGGGGAAGGCAGGGCCGGGAGGGCAGGGGAGGGGAGGGCAGGGGAGGGCAGGGGAGGGGAGGGGAGGGGAGGGCAGGGCCGGGGAGGGCAGGGGAGGGGAGGGCAGGGGAGGGCAGGGGAGGGGAGGGGAGGGGAGGGCAGGGCAGGGGAGGGCAGTGGAGGGGAGGGGCAGGGCAGGGGAGAGAGGGGAGGGGAGGGCAGGGGAGGGCAGTGGAGGGCAGGGCAGGGGAGAAAGAACCAGATGAAGGCTCCACCTCTCCTTCCTCCCCACAGAGGGACGGAGGTCTCCCAGCAGGAGGCCGAGGTGCCGGCGCCTGGGTGCCTCGCCCTTGTCCCTGCGCCTGCCGGTGCTGATGACTGCCGCTGTGACGACCACAACGGGAGCGCCCGCTGCGTGGACCCGCCCAGGACAGAGCGCTGCCCGGTGGGCTGTCTGTCTGACGAAGGCGGGCAGGCGGAGGCTGTGAGTCTGTCTGACACGGTGCCCAAGGTGAAGGTTTCTCTCCTGGGCAGTCCTAGCCATGGCCCCCGGGTCACTGACCATCATCGGTGCAGTGGGGTCCCGGCGGGCACAGCTGCCCACACACAGGGGTTCCCGATCTCCACCCCGGGGCCTGGGCCCCACCCTCACCCTTGAGCGGCTGTGGGCGTGGGCAGGGGCGGGGGACCTGCCTATCTGTTTGTACCCAGGGCTGTTTGAGATGCCTCTGAAGACATGGTTCTGGGCTTTAAGAACATGTGATGGTCAGGGACCACCACGTTCCAAGCGGAACCCCTGGCGACCCCAGATGCCCCAATCCAGCCCTGTGCAGGCCCCCATCTCAGGCTGCACCCCATCCATCCAGGTGCCCCAAACAAAACCCGGGGGGTGCTCTGACACGTGTCCTTCCCTAACACCCCCAGGTCCATGTCACACCAAGCCCCGCCCACTCTTAACCCCATACCCTCCCCTTCCCTCCACTCTGCTGAGGGTCACTCAGTGGGAGCCGCTCGCCACCCGGCCCCTCTAGCCCACGACAGCCCTGCGGGTCTCTGGGGACAGCTGGGCCGCCTCCTGCCTGGCGCCCTCGCCCTCACCCTCGCCCTGCTGTGACAACCCAGTCACAGCTCCCACCACTGCGTGACCGAGTTATGTGTGAGCCAACGCGACGAGATCTCGGGGCGCAGCGAGGTCACGCAGCGCAGCCAGCCGAGCCAGAGCGGGGTTTAGACCGGGCCTGGCTCCTGGCGCTCCCACACCCTCCCGCACGGGACGCGAAGGCAGTGGGCGGTCAGAGCTGCTGCTGTGGGTGCCCTAGCACCCGCTCCCGTCACTGACACGCTGACAGCAGGTCCCGGCCCTGAGCCCCAAGGGCTCTCGTCTGTGACACGGAGAGAACGACGCTCGCCTCAGCGGTGCCTCCGGGTCCAAGGAGTCAAGGTACACGCAGGCCCCACAACAGGGCCTGGCACACAGTAGGTGCGCAAGTCAATGCTATTTCGCCACCTCTACCTTCCGTTCCGTTTGGTAGAGGGAGTAAGCGAAAACCATTCTCAAGGGGAGAGAAATGTTATTCCCGAGAATCCCTTCCCTCGCCCTGACGGCTAAATCCCTGTGCACAGCCCTGACAGGAGAGGCCGTCGGCCTGCGAAATGGGGCGCCCTGCAGTGTGGACACCCCCAGTGGCCGCCCCCACCCTCACCCCCTCCCCGGCCGCACGCCCTGCTGATAAGGCATGATTTCCAGGGCCTCTGGCCCAGCCCAGAGAGGACATGTCAGACACGCTGCTTTTATCACATTGTGAGGAGCGAGAACAGGATGTCACTGAAGACAAGTGCACTTCCCTGTCGAGACAACTCAGAACATCCCACGTGAAAGGAAAGATGCCCCAGTGAACTCAGCCAACCCCAGGCCAGCCAGGGTATATGAGACACCTACTGCTCACCAGACCGGATTCTAATCCCCAGCCTGCGCGTAAGGCGTTATAAGTTACAATAGAGGCAGTGCACGAAGATTTGTGCAAGAATAGGCCTTCCTTCCCCGGCTGCCGGCACCGGCTTCCCTCCGGCACCCGGGACTCGGGCCTTCGCTCTGGCCGCCGCCTTCCACCTTCGCTCCGGCTGGAGTCACCTTCCGCCTTCGCTCTGGCCCTGCTGCCCTCCTGTAGCTCCCTCCACCCCTGCACCCCTCATAGCAGGCGTCTAGCCGCGCCCCGGCCACCCCACGCCTGCGTGCACGCGCACTGCCCAGAGGCCCGGAGCAGCCGGGGCAGGATGGAACACCTGTCACAAGCATCCCAGCCCAGCCGCCGCCATCTTTGTCACATCAATTTGCATATTCCCTCTTTATTGGCTGTGGGCACCACCATCTTTGTCATGGCATGACAGTCAATTTGCATATTGTCTTTATTAGATAGGATAGGTGGTGATGGAGACAGTGATGGTGGTGGTGGTGGTGGTGGTAGTGACAGTGTCAGTGACAGTGGTGATGGTGATGATTATGGTGATGGTGATGGTGATGGAGATGATGATGGTGGTGGCGGTTATAATGATGGTGATATTGATGGTGGTGATTATGGTGATGTTTATGATGATGATGATGGTGATGGTGATGGTGATGGTAGTGATGGTGATGATGGTAGTGGTGTTGATGATGATGGTGATGGTGGTGGTGGTGGTGATTATGGTGATGATGGTGGTGGTGGTAATTATGGTGACAGTGATGGTGGTGGTGGTGATGATGGTGATGATGGAGATGATGGTGGTGGCAGTTATAGTGATGGTGGTAGTGATGGTGTTGGTGTTGGTGGTGATTATGATGGTTTATGATGATGATAATGGTGATGGTAGTGGTGTTGATGATGATGATGATGATGATGATAGTGATAGTGATGGTGGTGGTGATGATGGTGATAGGGATGGTGACGGTGGTGGTGATTATGGTGATGTTTATGATGATGGTGATGGAAGTGATGGTGATGATGGTAGTGGTGATGATGATGGTGATGGTGATGGTGATGGTGGTGGTGGTGATTATGGTGATGGTGGTGATAGTGATGGTGGTGGTGGTGGTGATGACGCTAGTGGTGGTGTTGGTATTGGTGGTGATTATGGTGATGTTTATGATGATGGTGATGGAAGTGATGGTGATGATGGTAGTGGTGATGATGATGGTGATGGTGATGGTGATGGTGGTGGTGGTGATTATGGTGATGGTGGTGATAGTGATGGTGGTGGTGGTGGTGATGACGCTAGTGGTGGTGTTGGTATTGGTGGTGATTATGGTGATGTTTATGATGATGGTGATGGAAGTGATGATGATGATGGTAGTGGTGATGATGATGGTGATGGTGATGGTGGTGGTGGTGATTATGGTGATGGTGGTGATAGTGATGGTGGTGGTGGTGGTGATGACGCTAGTGGTGGTGTTGGTATTGGTGGTGATTATGGTGATGTTTATGATGATGGTGATGGAAGTGATGATGATGATGGTAGTGGTGATGATGATGGTGATGGTGATGGTGATGGTGGTGGTGGTGATTATGGTGATGGTGGTGATAGTGATGGTGGTGGTGGTGGTGATGACGCTAGTGGTGGTGTTGCTATTGGTGGTGATTATGGTGATGTTTATGATGAGGATGATGGTGATGGTGATGGTGATGATGGTAGTGGTGTTGATGATGATGGTGATAGTGATGGTGATGGTGGTGATGATGATGATAGTGATGGTGGTGGTGGTGGTGGTGATGATGGTGATGATGGTGGTGGTGGTTATTATGGTGACAGTGATGACGGTAATGATGGTGTTGGTGTTGGTGATTATGGTGATGTTTATGATGATGATGATGGTAGTGGTGATGATGATGATGGTGATGGTGGTGGTGGTCATGGTGGTGATTATGGTGATGATGGTGGTGATGGTGATAGTGATAGTGATGGTGATGGTGATGATGGTAGTGGTGGTGGTGATGATGATGGTGATGGCATTGGTATTGGTGATGATGGTGGTGGGCCATGGATTCTGTCAGCCTGATGGTGACCACTAACATTTATTGAGCTCTTTGCACCACTATATTAAGTGCTGTAAATGCTTTGTCCCACTTACTCCTCACAAACAACCCTGTGAGGTAGTGGATATTGTTATTATTCCCATTTCATGGATGGAGGAACTGAGTCCCAGAGACTGGGTGTCTTTCTCAAGGTCACAACCTTACTTAGTGCCAGAGTCAGCATTTGCTCTCAGATTTGCCTGACCCAGGCCCACCTTCACGCACCCACCAAAGGCCTGTTGCCGCCTGGGCAGGCTGAGGGGTGGCGGGGAGAGAACGGCCTTCCGAGGAGCATGCCGTGTCGCAGGAGAACTTCAGGAAGGCCCCTGAGCTTGAGGTTATGGTGGGGCTCTCGGGGCAGAAGAGGAGCCAGAGCTGGGCAAGACAGCCCTGGAGGCCAGGCCAGGGCGCAGAGGATAAGGCTCGGCAGAGGGTGCCAGCAGAGAGCAGCCGTGGCACTGCCCACACCCTGCTGTGGGTGAGGGTGGCATCTACCTGGCGCCACAGCTCCCCAGGCCAGGGCCCTCTTCCTGGGCCTGGGTCACGGCCCCGGAACAGACAGTTTGCCCCGAAGCCTGGGCGCCAGTCCACCGGGCTGTGTACACGGCACCGGCTCAGGGAGCGCCCACCGATCGACCCACCGTCAAAAGCCCAATAAAGTAAGAACGCCAACGGCAGCCCTTCCGGGGCAGGGGGCCGGCGCCTCAGATCGCCCAGCTGTCAGGGGAGGTGATCTGTGGGAAGAGGTGGGAGGGCAGTGGACACGGTGTGGGAGGGCCCCAGCCCGGGGGACACCCATTTATTACAGCCAGGACGCCTCGCCCGCCCGGCTGCGACGAGCATTCGGCGGGGACAGGCACCCAGCGGCAGGCCCCCATCTGGGACGTGAGTTTGTTTCACCTCAAATCGCATCTCGCATCTCATTTGCTCACAGCCCCCGTCTTGGCACAGGCTGTTCCCTCTGCCCTGCCACTCGTCTCCCCAGCCTCGGTCACAGAGCCCATCGGGCAGGTCAGGAGGTCAGCCCCAAGGGAAGCCGTGAGCCTGCCCTTCCTGGGGAGGGGCCCCGCCCACCCTGGCTCTGCCCCAGGCCTGCCCTTCGGTGCTGCGGCCAGACGTGCCCCTGGGCGCCTGGAGGGCCCTGGAGGCTGTCATCCTGAGCATGAAAGCAAGATGCCGGTCATTAGCATCCGCCCTGCGGCCTCGCTTCCTCCCCTCCCTCCGCCTTTGTGTGGAGGTCGGCTTAATAAAAGCCTTAGTCTGCGTGGCAGCCCCGGCACCCCACGGCCCCAGCGCCCCCGCTCCACGTGGGGTCTGTCTCCTGCTGTTCCGGAGTCAAGCAAGCGGGGTCTATTTTTACCTTCACAAAGTCCTGCTATTCATGATCGCTGACTCCCGGGATCATAATCACAGAGGGAGCCAGGGCGATGCTGCTAGCACACGGCCCAGCGTGGCTCCGCGCCCCCGCCCCCGCCCCCGCCCCCGCCGCGGCACCAAGGCCGGCCCGAGGCCCCGCCCGGGGAGGTGCTGCTAATTGGACAAGAGCCGTGAGCCTTCGCTTTCAAAGGGCAGCCGTGCAAACACCCGGTCACGTTTCCAGGTGAAGGTGACATTGCAGCCCGAGACACCGCTCGCTCCCAGGCCTGTGCTCACAGCCTCTCCTCCAGGAAGCGCATCCGCGAGCATCGTCCTCACGCCCGCTGGGCACCGAGGCGGTACAATGAGGCCTCGGGGAGTCCCCCACGGGGTCTTCTGTCCAGTGAAATAACGAAGCTGCGATGGGGAGGACGCGGGCGGGCGGAGGGGATTGGGGGGGGCGGGGCTCCTGGGAAAGGCTGCCGGAAATGCTGCACCGAGACACCGGTGAGCTCAGAGCCGCCAAGAGCACGGAGCCGGGCTGGACCCGGGGGCAGGGGGAACCACAGCCAGGGGGCAGGAGGAGGAGGGGGAAGCCAGGACTGGGGAGACGCCAGCCTCGGGGGACAGAGGACCACGATGACCTCAGGGCCAGCCTCCCTCCTGCTATGACATTCCGGCCGTGTCCCCTCGCCTCTGGGGGCCTCAGTCTCCTTCTCCGTGACATGGGAATAATGTCACAGCAACAGCAACATGCTTTATGCGGATTTCATCGGCTCAGGGAGAAAAAAAAAACCCTGTACCCTGTCGGCAAGCAGCGGGCAGATCAATGGTGTTTAATATTAGATCGATGGCAGGAACAGTAAAAAGATAATTAGCCGGCGCGTGGGGCACTCGTTAAAATAATGAAATACCGTGAGGATTCATTAAAACGCCTGCGAGTGTTTAGCGCTGGCGGTTACAGGGTGAGTTACCACGGCTACTGTCATCACTGTTACCGCCGGCTGCTCCCGGGATCTCCACCAGGCCAGACGCTCCCCTGCTCCCCGCTCGGCCCCGGCCGGTCCCCCCGTCGCCTCCTGCAGAGGAGCCACGTGGGAGGGGGGCAGCCCCTGGCCGAGGCTGGCCCCGGGGTGGCCGGCTGCCGGCTCCAGGCTGAAGGGCTGTTTTTCTCAGTCCAGTTGACCTGACTGTAATCCCGGCCACACCAATGCCCACAGCATCGCGTAGAACGCACTCGTGGGGGCGGAAATAAACTCATTCCCACAGGACGATGCTCTGAGAGCAGTCGGCAAAGGCCGCGGACAGACCGCGCGTCCTGCCGGCTGTCGGACCCCGGCACGGGTCCCTGGGAGCGCGAGGGTCCCTGGACGGACGGCAGAGGGAAGACCGGCCTGGCTATTTTCAGACGCTGCCACAGCCCCTGCCCTCCCCACCCCCCCCCCCAATGCCAGTTACAGCAATAGCAGCGCCCTGAGCACATGTCCCGAGCGGCTCTTCCTAAAAGCAAACGCCCGCACCAGGCCCTGGCTCTGTGTCCCCACAGCTGCCCCACGGGCTATGTGGCGGAGCCGCTCCCCGGGCGGATTGGCCAGAGGTGACTGTTGGGAGGGGGGGGCCCTTGGGTCTGAGTGTGGCCCACCCCGGGGACTGGACGCAGTTGTTCGTGGCAACAAGGATGGCCAATGAGCGCGGCCCGTGTTCCGTGCCCAGCACGTGAGGGGAGGTTACGGGACGCAGCCAGGCGACACCGCCAGGAGGTGCCGTGACCTGCTGGAGGTCGCCCAGCTGTGACGTGGGTCGGCTGGGTGCGCCTCTGTCAGCTCTCAGAGCCAGTGCTGTCAGCAGTGCCCCAACAGCATCCCGGGGTCACTGACAGGGTGCCTGGAGGCAGGGGTGGCCGCGGCAAGGTGACTGGGTGGGGCAGCGGCAACTCAGGTCATGTCCACGTGAGTCTAAGTCCAGACGCTGAAGCCACAGCTCCGGCCGCCTGAAGGCTGTGACCACAGGGCGGGCAGCAGCAGGTGTACGGCCGTTCGAATGGAAAGTAACACAATAACTAGTAACTAATAACTAATAACTAATAACTGATAACTGATAACTAATAACACAGGAATACGCTGACTCCCGTACTCACAGCTGTAGGCCTGCTTCTGCCCGCCCCGTATTGTGGGTTCCGCCCCCATTCACATGCCGCTGTCCTGCCCCCCCCGGCCCTCGGGGTGTGCCTGACTTGGAGCAGGGTTGTGTGGGTCTAACTGGTTATGATGAGGTCGTGCTGGAGCAGGTGGGCTCTGATGGATCTGACTAGTCCAAGGGTCCTCAAACTACGGCCCGCGGGCCACATGCGGCCCGCCGAGGACATTTACCCGGCCCGCCGGGTGCCGCTGCCTGTCCTGCTTAGCAGCCGACTCGTCCCGGGCCCACAGTGCGCATAGGAATTTGTTCATAGTTTTTTTTTTAAACTATAGTCCGGCCCTCCCACGGTCTGAGGGACAGTGAACTGGCCCCCTGTTTAAAACGTTTGAGGACCCTCCTACAAAGTGCTCCAGGGGCCCGGCCAGGGGCTCAGCGGGGGACCATCGTCTCGTACACACACACACACACACACACACACAAGAGTTTCGGGTTTGATTCCCAGTCAGTGCACATACCTAGGTTGCGGTTCAATCCCATCAGGGTATGTACAGGAGGCAACCGATCAACCTCTCTCTCTCTCTCTCTCTCTCCCTCTCTCTCTCCCTCTCCCTTCCGCGCTCCCCAGAATGCACGCCCCGCACAGGGGCCGGAACAGGTCCCCGCACAGCCTGGGAGGAAGCCCACCCAGCCGACACCTTCATGTCCTGGCACAACACGAAGTTACCCCGTGGGGACGGCGAGAGACTTTCGGAACACAAAGCCAAGTCCCGCCCGGCCAGGCCCTCGCTCCCAGGTGGACGCGTCGGTCCCAGACCGCTGGTGCCCAACCCCGCGGGGTCCCTGCGCCCGTGACCCCGCAGGCCCTGGGCCCGCCCTGCACTGCCCACTCCTGGGCTGGGAGAGCCACCGCCCCTCAGCGGTTCCCCCCCCGCCACCTGAGGCCACGGACCCTGCAGGACTGTGACAGCGGTTCCCGGGCAGACACGTGCCCGCTGCGCTATAGTCTGTGCCCCTTCGCGCATTCCCCAGGAAGCACCAAGCCCGCGTCCGGCACGAGGCGGGCCCTCGGTAAACGCATGACGCTAACAGGGTGGTGCACAGGGGGCAGGGCCATGACTATTCCGTCACCAGGCAACACCGCGCCGACGCGCACGGAGCAGAGACGGCGAGAAAAGCGAGGAGACCCAGCGTTTCCTGGTCTCAGATGGAGAAACGAAAAACCAGGTAAGGCCCCAACAGACCGAAACCCCATCATCAAGAACACGTGTGAGCCAAAACCAGTCTGGCTCAGTGGATAGAGCGTCGGCCTGCGGACTGAAGGGTCCCGGGTTCGATTCCGGTCAAGGGCATGTACCTTGGTTGCGGGCACATCCCCAATAGGAGGTGTGCAGGAGGCAGCTGATCGATGTTTCTCTCATCGATGTTTCTAGCTCTCTCTCCCTCTCCCTTCCTCTCCGTAAAAAATCAATAAAATATATTAAAAAAAAAAAAAAAAAGAACACGTGTGAACTCGTAACTCGCCTAACGAGCCCCGTTCCTCCCGCCTGGGCACAGGACAGAAACTGACCGTCTATCGAGCCAGGAAGATGCTTCCCCCAAGTCCACTACGGGAAAGCGAATCCCACCGTCTGCGAGCTCACCCGCCGCCGCGGAGGGTCACGCCGAGGCCTGCCTCTGCAACTTAGCGCTGTGGGAGCCCTCCCCGGGCGAGTCCACGCGGACGGGTGTAAAGGCCGAATTCGTAAAAGCAAACGGTTTAAAGCCAGCCGGAGAGGCAGCCTCCTGGGAGGTGGGCACAGCCTCGGAGGGCCTTGCCAGGGTGACCTGGCCATGCCGTCCCTCCCCGCGTCTCAGTCCCCTCTCCTGCGGGATGGGGAGAATTCCAACCGCACAGCAAAAGTGCCAGCCCCCAGGGTCACCACCTGGGCAAGGTCGCCCCTAAGCCTCAGGGTCCTCATCTGTAAAATGGGGTGAGGGTCATGCTCACATGAACCCAGGGCAGCCGTGGGCAAACGACGGCCCGCGGGCCGGATCCGGCCCGTTCGGCTGTTCCATCCGGCCCGCGGAGCCGAAAGAGCGGAGGGTTCTCTTGCTCTCCCCTCCGCTCCTTTACTTTGAATTTATATTAGTTCACACAAACACTCCATCCATGCTTTTGTTCCGGCCCTCCGGTCCGGTTTAAGAACCCATGGTGGCCCTCGAGTCAAAAAGTTTGCCCACCCCTGACCCAGGGCCTACAGTAAGGATTAAAGATCAATAAACCGAGGGCCTGGGGCGCCGCCCGTGCCCCATGCGTGTCCATCGGTGACCCCTCCTCTCCACCAGCCTCCTCCCCACGCGCACGCCCTGCACGTCGGAAATGATACCACGTTCCGAAAACTCCGCCTCTGGGCCCTTTCCTAAGAGGAGACCCCACCCCGGTCAGTGAGACCCGCCGTCGGATTTTCTCTGACCTGCTCCGAACCCAACCTGCTCACTGTGCCCCTGAGGAAGAGGGGTGCACCAGTATTATCAGTTGGCAGCTGTGTTGGGCAAACAATGCCAGCCCCGCCCCCAGTGGCCCCTGAGCAGGGGAACTGCATCCCTCCCTCCCTCCCTCCCTCCTTCCAAACCAAGACAGGATTCCGATTTCTCTCTATTTCCCCCTCAGAGCTCACATCCGCTCCTCTGATCTTCCCCAAGTCCCCAGGCTGGCAGGCTGGCACCGTGCAAGGACAAAATTATCACCCCGTTCGCACCGGGCCGATGAGCGATTACTGACACTCTAAGTGTGTGATCCGCAGCTCCTCAGTTCGGGTCCTCCGCCAACTGCCCCGCCCGCCCGAGAGTGTGGTGCGAGCCAGGCGCTCACGGCTCCCGTCGGCTGAAGTCGCGGACGAACTCTCAGGACACAGGAGCCCGGAGCCTGCCCCGCCCTCCTAGTCACTCCCCATGTCACACCCGGGGTCAGGAACAGTCATGCCTGAATGGTCACGTTTGACATTTTAATTCGATTTCTCAAATGAACAGCAACGGCGGAGTGCTGAAGGCAGATGTCAGCCCGCACCTCCCCAAATCCCAGGGGCAGGCAGGCAGGGACACTCAGCTGGGGACGTCCAAGAGCAGGGGACAGAGAGCACCTAGGGTCACGGACAGAGAGCGCTCAGGTGCACCCACTAGGCCAGCAACGGCAGCAGCCAGACCGGGGCCCAGGGAGGGAGGAGTGGGGTTCAGGCTGGCGCCAGCCCACACCCCAGTTTCACTGGCTTCCGGGGCAGAGGACAGGAGGGTGGTTTTCAAAGGCTTTGGAGTTCAGATTTCCAGCACCGAGCGCCGCCCTGGGCTTCATCGCTGCTGCCCATTCGCCCGTTGTTACAACCTCCCGGCCCCGTGCACCCCCTTCCCACCCAGGTCGGGAAGTGAAGGACTGCGAGGCCTAAGGAGCCCGCAGCGCCCCAAGGTGCAGGCACCTGGGTGCCCGGGTCACGCCTGCGGGAGATCCGACGCCCCACAGGGACCCCTGGTTGGGCTGCTACATGAACAACAAAATAAGCATCTACAGTGTTAAGCCATTCACGGGGGCGGAGGGGACTTTTGTTACACAGCAAGCCTCTCCCGACTGATACAGATTGTGTCGCAGACTTATCTGTGCAGAGATGTGCTAAGACTATCCCATCCCAGAGGGATGTGTCCCGAGGCTGGGGGAGGGCTGGGGACACCCTGAACCCAGAGGGGTGTGAAGGGGAAAGTCAGATCTGGGGGGCGGGGGAGTGAAGAGGCTCCAGGGCCCCAGCTCGGGGTTCCTCCACAATTCCAGAACTGTGCAAAGCAATGAAAACACCTTCACTGGCCCAATACACAGGACAGATGAACTGCTGTCGGTAAAATGTGCTGTCCTATCACGTGATCCTGTTTGGAAACAACGGAAGATTGGGGCAAACAAAACACTGCTAAAAGCCAGCGCACACGTTATAAACCAGCCGTGGGCAAACTACGGCCCGCGGGCCGGATCCGGCTGTTCTATCCGGTTCTCTTGCTCTTCCCTCCGCTCCTTTACTTTGAATTTATATTAGTTCACACACACACTCCATCCATGCTTTTGTTCTGGCCCTCCAGTCCGGTTTAAGAACCCATTGTGGCCCTCGAGTCAGAAAGTTTGCCCACCCCTGTTAAACTGTGACATCCACGGGGCAGCATCGCCACCAACGCCCTCTCGCGTAGAGACAGCGACCCAACGCCTCGCCGTAATGGGGTCCGTCTGGTTCTCCCCTGCTCTGGAGCTCAGCGTCCGCACCGAGCCTGTGCCAGGTGCCGTGGGACCCCGCCCCGGGGGCCTCCCCTCGCTCGCTCACCACGTCGGGCGCCATGTCCCATGTGATGGGTGCGTGTTCCACCCTCTCTGCTTCGTGGAAATGCCCTCGACGCCCCGTGGGGGGCACAGGAGTAGGAACCGGTTCTGGCTGTATCATGGGTGAGATCCTCAGCGTGTGCCCTCCAGTCAGGAGGTGCCCTCTGGCTCCCTCCCCTCCCTCAGGGCTGGCCCCGGGCCCCTCGCTGCCACCGGCTCCCCGGGTTTTAGCATGGACCTGACCCATCCAGCTTTCCCAAGGAGCCCCCACCGGCCGCTGGCCTCCAGCTAGGAAACACGCCTTCCAAGTTCTGTCAAACACAGGGAAGGCCGGACTGGACCCGCCCGAAGCAGGGGCGGCCAGGCCCCGGCCATTTCCACCCCCCCGCGCCTGCCCTGGGCCAGGCAAAGCGGGGATTACCCGCGGTTAACGGCGAGCGGGGCCATCCCCACCTCGGCTCCTCGCCCATGGGCTCCTCGGCCCCACGGTCTCACCCAGGGCTCCCTCCCTCCATCTTCTCGGCTCATCTTGGCAAACCATCGGACAACGGCAGAAACCAGCCTCTCTCCGCGCATCCACACGTGGCCGCCTCTGCGGTTCCCTCCCTGCGAGCCGCCAGGCGGTCCTTTCCGGCCAGCGCCGCCGCGGGGCTATTAGCAGAGACGCAGCAATAATGAGCTGAAATTTACCTCGTGGCTAATCTCATTAACTGTGTGATCATAGTGGGGTGGACAGCTGTAATGCATGACGAAGGGAAAACACTCGGATACGTGACATTACAGATCCTACGAGGTTCATTTGCCTTCAAATGGAGTTACCACAGGATTTTTCAGCTCCACTTTAGATGCTGTGGCTTGAACACGTGGTGCTCCAGTCTGGAGACAAAGTGTCCACACGAACCACGGACCCGAGTGGCACTCGGGTGAGGTTTTCTGCTCTGCACTTATCAGGTGTCCCAGTTAATGATGCAAACTTTTTTCAATAGATGGAGTCACACATATGGTGATATATATGCGATTTGATATGTATGCTATTTTGTTGTATTGACAGCAAGTTTCAAAACTTCATATGTCAAATTTTCTGAAGGTGTTAACATCATAGATATTTTTACGCTTAAAAATGTCTAATTTCATGCCAAAAAAAAAGAGCATTTGCGGGAAGTTTTAATTCATTACTTTATTTTGAAGAAAAGTTATCATATACTTCAGGAAGCTTATGGTGAACATGCTCCATCTCAAGATACTTGTGAACGCTGGTTTAAACGCTTCGAAAGTGATGATTTCGATGTGAAAGACAGAGAGTGTCCAGGTCAACCGAAAGTTTGAAGACCAACAATTACACGCATTATTGGATGAAGATGCGTGTCAAACTCAAAAAACAACTTGCAGAAAGATTACACGTTGCTCAGCAAACAATTTCTGATCGTTTACAAGCAATGGGAAAGATTTTAAAGGAAGGAAAACGGGTGCCACATCAACTGAATGAAAGACAAATGGAAAACCGAAAAGTCGTCAGTAAAATGTTGCTTCAACGGCACGAAAGTGTTTTTTGCATCGAATTGTGACTGGCGATGAAAAGTGGATTTATTTTGAGAATCCCAAACGCACAAAATCATGGGTTGATCCAGGTCAACCATCAACATTGACTGCAAGGCCATATCGCTTCGGAAAGAAGACAATGCTCTGCGTTTGGTGGGATCAGGAAGGTGTGGTGTATTATGAGCTTCTAAAACCAGGTGAAACCGTTAACACTGATCGCTACTGACAGCAAATAATCAATTTGAACCACGCTTTGATCGTGAAACGACCAGAACATTCCAGAAGACACGGCAAAGTAATTTTGCTTCATGGTGACGCACCATCACACACTTCAAAACCAGTTAAAGACACGTTAAAAGATCTTGCCTGGGAAGTATGAACCCACCCGCCGTGTTCACCAGACCTTGCTCCTTCAGCTGACCACTTGTTCCGATGGCACATGCACTTTCTGAGCAGCACTTCAAAACGTATGAAGAAGTGGAATATTGGATCTCTGAATGGTTTGCCTCAAAACAAGAAAAGTTCTATTGGGATGGTATCCACAAATTACCTGAAAGATGGGGAAAATCTGTAGCTAGCGATGGACATTACTTTGAATAAAGCACTTTTGATGTTTCTCTTGAAATTATCGTGTTTTCTTTGATTACAAAATCCGTCATCAGCCCTAGCTGGTGTGGCTCAGTGGGTAGAGTGTTGGCCTGCGGACTGAAAGGTCCCGGGTTCGACTCCGGTCAAGGGCATATACCTTGGTTGCGGGCACATCCCCAGTGGGAGGTGTGCAGGAGGCAGCTGATCGATGTTTCTCTCCCATCGATGTTTCTAGCTCTCTATCCCTCTCCCTTCCTCTCTGTAAAAAATCAATAAAATATATTTATAAAAAAAAAATCTGTCATCATTAACCGGTCCACCTAGTAAGTGCTGTGTGACCCTGGGAAAACGGCTGAGCCCCCCTGAACCTTGAGGACCGCATCTGCAAAGGGCTATGGGAATCCCTACCTATTGGGTTGTTGTGAGATTGAAACACATGTGTAAAAGGCCCAGCAGAATGCCTCGCACATAGTAGGTGTTGTTTTTTTTTCTCATTCTAATTCACCAGCACGTACGTCCATGGCAGCTGGCACAAGGCACGGCCCATACATGCAATTTTCAAGCAATGAGACTACAGTTCGATGAACGTTACGACGGGGAAATTCAAGCCATTGTAGGAGCGCAAGGCAAGGGAAATCGGCGCCATCCGAGGCCTGGGGAGGCGTCCCAGGAGAAGGGCATTTCGGTGAGGCTGAGTGGGGAGGAGAAGTCAACCCTTGAAGAAGCTGTAACAAGTGCAAATGTGTACGCACCTACCAACACAGCCCCAAAGCACATAAAGCAAAACAGGCGGGACTGGGAGGAGAAAAGATAACACCACCGTTACAGCTGGAGATGTTTACACCCTGCCCTTGACCATGGTTAGAACAACTAGAAACAGAACAGTAAGGATACAGAAGGCAACATTACCAGCCAAGCTGACCAGAGTAAACGTACAGAACCCTCAGCCCAACCTCAGCAGAAAACACACTCTCTCCCGGGGCACACGGCGCCGTCTCGGGACAGGTCACGTGCCGGGCTGTAGGAGAGCCTCCGTAAATAAAGCAGCTCCGAAAAGCCACACAAAAGAACGTCTCTGGCCACAGCAGAGCCGAGTTAGAAATCACAACAGAGAGACTTTCGGGAAACCTTCAAATACGTGAAAAGTAAACCACACGTTTCCAAAGAACCCACGGCTCAAGGAGACGCCAAAAGGCAGATTACAGCCCTAACCGGTTTGGCTCAGTGGATAGAGCGTCGGCCTGCGGACTGAAAGGTCCCAGGTTCGATTCCGGTCAAGGGCATGTACCTTGGTTGCGGGCACATCTCCAGTAGGGGGTGTGCAGGAGGCAGCTGATCAATGTTTCTCTTTCATCAATGTTTCTAACTCTCTATCCATCTCCTTTCCTCTCTGTAAAAAATCAATAAAATATATTTTTTTTTAAAAAAAAAAAGGCAGATTACAGAAGATCTCGAACGGATTGAAAACGAAACACAGCGCCTCATACTGTGTGAGATGCAGCTAACGTGGTACGAAGAGGGAAATGTGTAGCTAGCTCTGAATGCTTACATTAGAAAGCAAAAATCTGAAATCCGCCATCTAACGCTCCGCTTCAGTAAGCTAGAAAAAGAAGAGCGAATCAAACCTAACGTACGCTTCAGGGAGGAGATAAAGATCAGAACGGAAATAAATAAAGCATGACAGAAAAGCTGGAGAAAAATCAACAAAACTGAAAGTTGCTTTCCTGAGAAAATCAAGGGAAATAGTACATCTTTAGCTAGACTGACCGTGAAAAAAAGAGAGAGAGAAGAGAGAGAAGGAATTAGCCAGAGAAAAGATGGCAGAGGAGGAAAAAGTGCTCCACGCAGGGGACCCACCGCACTGAGGATGGGGACACGGGGACACTCCGGACCCTGCAGCCTGGGCCGGTGAGAGCAGCAGGGGAGACGGGCCTGCCGCTGGCCGCCCATCACCACGGTCTGTGGCTTTGCCAGTGCGCCTGGGCTCCACCCAAGAGCACAGGCCATTCGGGGAGGCCTTAAGCACCAAGGAGACATTAGGATCAGGGGGTTCAGGGCCGCCGCCTCTCATCGGTGGGAAATGAGGTTTGGACAGGTCTCGGCTTGCCAAAGGTCACGCGGCTGTCTAGCAGCTTGGCTGGGGTACGCACGCAGCTACTCCCCTCAGATCGCCTGGACAGAGCACTGGGTGGGAAGGCAGGAGACCCCCAAGTCACGACCTGTCGCCGGGGCTGGCGTCCATCGAGGGGGCTATCGGCGAAGCTCCCGCAGCCCCTTCCAGCGATGCGCGCGTACTCTCAACACCGAGACGAGTTAGAGCAGCGGCCGCCAACCTTTCGGACCTCACCGACCACCAGGGGACCACCGGTTGGCAACGGCCGAGTCAGCGCTCTCCTGCTGTCCTGGAACTAGCTGCTCCGGGGTTTTAAACTTGACAGTGGCCTTATAAGCTCAGCTCACTCTCCTCTGCCACCGTCTGGAAGGGTTCGCGGGGCAGAGGCCCGGTCCTGCCCCTCACCGCCCACGCCCCTGCTGCCCCTGGGGGCAGGGAACACCCACCTGCTCTGCCCTCTGCTGGTGCAAGGAGAGTTGGGGGGGGGGCCCGGTCTCAGCCGTCCCCCCTTTGGGGTCCCAGCCCCAGGCCAGAGCTGCCCTGCCGGCCCAGGCGACTCTGGACAGGCTGCCGCTGTACAGAACCGCTCGCTGACCCTGACCCTCCGTCTGACCTCCCGCCAGCAGGGGCAGCAAAGGCCAGGAGTCACCAGGTTTCTCCTCGTTTCTGGAAGGGTCCATGGGATACGCGAGGCCCGCCCCCCCCCCCAGGGGCCCTCGTCCTGTGTCCACTGGTGGATACTCAGTGTCTGCTCTGAGGGCCCGATGACCCGGAATTCGGTAGAGACGGGTCACGGAGACCTCAGACGACAGGCCCCAGGCGCCACAGGCCAAGGGGTGACAGGAGCCCGGGCCCCAACCGCACACCCCCACCCTCAGGGGCGGCTTCACCCGCGGCCATGGGAACGAGCAGCAGCCTGGGGTGCACGGGTCCTCCAGCCCCAGAAAGACACGCCTGGGACCCGTCAGGGAACCCGCAAAACTCTGTCTCCCAAGCGCCGCCTGCCCGTCGGGGCCAATGACGAGGCGGCGCCTGGTCGGTGCCGGCAGCCCGTTCCCGTCCGTCTCCCAGGTCGTGTGCCAACGCACTGACCCCTGCAGACGCCCGGGCAGGGAGGCACTCTCATGAAACCCCTCCTCTCCAGACGGGGAAGCTGAGGCAGGCGGGCTTTGCAGCCGCAGCAGAGCCCCGCCCCGGGCCTGTGCCGCCTGCCGGGGGGAGGTGTCACTCAGCAGCGGAGGGGCCGAGGCACCGACACCTTCCCGGGCAGGCGCAGGGCTGCACGGCCGAGAGGGTCACACCTGTCGGCTCCAGGAGGCGGGCCTGTGACACCCGTCTCGCAGGTGAAGAGGTCGAGGCCCAGACACACCACCTGCTTCATCGGGTGTCACAGCCGAACGAGGGACACGCCAGAGCTGAGCCCGGACCCTGAGCCAGGGTGCGCGTCCACAGCGCGTTCACAGCATCACCCCGCCTGGCCCAGGCGCTGCTGTCTGACCTTCCGCCACCCGCGGGCAGCCCTCGGGGCTCCGGAGAGCACCGGGCACCATCGGCTCAGCTGGGCCATCCTGGGCCAGACCCGCGGCAGGGAAATGTGCCCCGAGGGGCTGCGCACAGGGGCTGTGAAGCGTTATCCCGCCGCCCCCCGCCCTTCGTCCTAATCGCCCAGTGTCCGCCCCACGTCCCCTGGTCCTGAAGTCCCCACGGGCCTCTGTGGGTGAGACCCTGGCTGGGCCCGGGGAACAGGGGCCACCACCTTGGAGGTAACCGCCTCTTCCTTCCGCCTCAGCAACTGGACTTTACAGCCAAAGGTGTCAGACAGGACGCCGCCCCTCACCGATCATTTCTGCCCCATCAGCGGCCAATGACTGCCTGGCTCCGGCTCCGGCACCTAATTTTATATGAAACTTCAGAGGGGACACTTCACCGCCCGGCTCTGGCACCCTGGGGGACTTGTCCCTGGCTCTTCACAGCTCCCTGGCTGCTCACGGCTGCGGCCTGCAGGCAAACCTTGTTCCACCTGCTCGGGCAGTGCAGCGGCCACGAGGGCCCCGGCTGTCCAGTGACAGGGCGCAGGCGTGAGGAGCAGCAATTCCTCTTGGTTACAGACCGAGAGCCGCGTCCTCCCAGCCCCCTTCGCCACAAGGAAGCTGTCAGGCTGCGCCCCGCAGAAAGCACGTTCCCCGTGGAGACCAACGGCTCCGGCGTGGCATCGGCGGCCCCGCAGAGCCACACGCCCCCGCCGGTGCTGCGGACACGGAGCCCGGCTCCACTCGGGGCCGCCACGCCCGAGCAGCAGCCCCCAGATGGGCTGGAGGGAGCGTAGCCAGTGACGCAGCTGCCGGCTGCCCGCCCCTTGGGATTAATTAAATCGTTTCCAACTGTGATTGAGGCGGCACATAAAATAGTTTTAAATTAATTTTTAAAGAACAAATGAGGGCATTAACATTTTATGTGCTCGCTGAGGGATGGGGACAGCGGCAGAGTGTGCTACAGAAAGAGGGGTGGACTGGGGGTCCCAGAGCCCCGGGTCCAGCCCCCCCTCAGCCCTGCTGGCGGCCCGGGGGCCTGTTTCTCCACCAGTGGGAGGGGCTGTGAGCTCTGCACAGCAGGGGCTAGACACCCCAGCACGCTATTGTGCATTCTTTCCATTCATTCACTCATTCATTCCTCACTCATTCCTTCATTCGCTCCTTCATTCCTTCCTTCATTCATTCAACCTCCATGCTTGGTGCACCTGCCGGGTGACAGGCTCTGGGCCTTAGCCAGTGAGCCTCACACCCCACGGGGACCAATCACGGTGATGGGGGCGCAAAGGCAGCTGCAGAGCACCTGCAGGGACCCAGCAGCCTGAAGCCAGGAGCGCTCACAGGCCAGGGAAGGGTGTCTGCAGGGGGGCAGCATGTGCAATGCAGACACTGGAGAGAATACGCTCACTCCCAGAGCTGCAAGAGCCCAGGTGACTAGCGGGAAGACGGCAGGCCAGCTCGCGGTGGCCACGCGAACCCCGCTGGGAAGTGTGGGCGCCACCATTCACGCTGCGACCCCTGGTCTCCTCTCAGGTTTTAGACCCGGCAACCATTCCCCGCAGCCAAGGTACCAAGCTGGCTCCGTCAATCCAGGTCAGGGGTCCTCAAACTGCAGCCCGCGGGCCACATGCGGCCCGCCGAGGACATTGATCCGGCCCGCCGGGTGCCGCTGCCTGTCCTGCTTAGCAGCCAACGCGTCCCGGGCCCGCAGTGCGCATAGGAATTTGTTCATAGTTTTTTTTTTTTTAACTATAGTCCGGCCCTCCAACGGTCTGAGGGACAGTGAACTGGCCCCCTTGTTTAAAAAGTTTGAGGACCCCTGATCCAGGTGTAAGGTCCGCAGGGCTCCCCGCTGTCCTCAGGTCCAGACCCCTCACCTAGCTGGATGGCCTGCCTACCTCCCACCTGGCCAGCACCTGACCTCCCGCAGTTCCACCACAAGCCCGGTCTCCTCCCGCCCCAGGGCCTTTGCACTTGCAGCTCCCCGTCCCGACTCTGCCTGAACTTCTGTCACGTATCATGTTCAAGAAAGCCTTCCCGGTGCAGCTCCCGCCCTCTCCCGCCCTCTCCTTCCTCATGTTGTCTCCCCCGATTGCCACCAGTTTCCCGTGCGATGGTCTGTCTGCTCAGGGTCCCTCCCTGCCCCGGGACTGCACACTCCAGGAGGCAGGGATGCGGCCCTCCCGTCGGGGCCGTATGCTGGCCCTTTCCCCTGCAGGCCTGTAAGCGAATGCACGCACCAACACTGCAGCCCCAACGTTCTACGATTCTGGGGGGAATGTCTGCCCACAGGGGTCCTCGGGCCAGGAGGGGAGGCCCAGCTGGGTTTCCGATGGGAAGAACCGGATCTTGTCCAACTAAGGCAGCCTGCCCCTTCTCAGGCACGGGCATTTACTCAGCCCCTGGCTACGCCCAGCCCTCAGACACATTGTCTGCTGAAATCCTCACGCCCTGCTGGGCTGGGAGGTGGTGACGCCCACTTCTCAGGCGGAAGCAGGGGCTCAGCTTGGCGACGGGCCGAGGGCCATCTGTCCCCCGCTCCATGCTCTTTCGGGCTCAGCCAGCCCGGCCCTGAGCCCAAAGCATAAAGTTCTGGGGACTCTGGAGCCCGCAGACACTTGGGTTTCAGGACTGCATCTGGGCGCAGCTGGCTCAGCTCCTCTGGTGACCCCACGGAGACCTGGGGGGAAGTCCTCAGGCCCGAGACACCCCAGCTCGGAGACGAGAGCCCATCATCCGCCTGCTCACTGGGTCCCCTGGGCCCGGCCAAGGCCTGCAGCCCCTCCCGCCGGTGCTGACAGAGGAGCAGGGAGGTCGGGGCTCTGACCCTGGCGCAGAGGTCAGAGGAGGTGGGCTCAGAGCTGAGAGTCGCTCCACCACCTGCTAGACCAGCGGTCGGCAAACTCATGAGTCAACAGAGCCAAACATCAACAGTACAACGATTGAAATTTCTCTTGAGAGCCGAAAACCGACTTCTGCGCATGGGCCACGAAGTTTCAATCACACTGTATGTGCGCGCCTGCATGTGGTATTTTGTGGAAGAGCCACACTCAAGGGGCCAAAGAGCCGCCTGTGGCTCACGAGCCGCAGTTTGCCGACCACTGTGCTACATACGCTGTGCGCTCCCTTCAGCCAAAGGAGCCTGGCATTCACCCCAAGGTGGGCGGGGCCGCGAAAGCTGAGGTTTCTTCCCTGGGAGGGGGGAGGGGGAAGGGGGGAGGGGGGAGGGGGAGGGCCCATCCCCTCCCGAGTGGGAGGACCTCCAGCTTCAGGGGTGGCTGGCATGGCCTCACCTGGCCGCACAAATCAGCGACAGCGAGCCGGGCAACTGTCATCTGTCCGAGGCTCCAGGTGAACACGGCGGGGGCCGTTAGCTTCCACTCCTTACAAGTGAGGGGCCAGGCGAGCTCGCCAACCCAGCCACCAGGGGGCGGAGCCGAGACGTGCGCCTAAACCCCAGCGCTGAGGGCCCTGCACAGGCCCAGCCGGCCCCCCAGCCTCCTGGGCCCACACCACCCAGCATCCCTGCTCCTCGCAGAAGAGCCCCTCGCCCCACCCCCAGCTGGGGACCGGGACAAGTCCTCCCGCCGCGCCGAGCCTCAGCCTCCTTGTGTGTGAAATGGGCTGACGGGCGCCCGAGAGTGGGGGGCTGAGACGGCCAGGAGGGCGGTGTGCGGGAGGGAGAGGTGTGCTGAGAGCCAGGCCTGAGATCCCGCCTCGCCCGCCACCATCCACCCACCACCGTCCACCCACCCGTCACCCATGGCACACACCTGCTACCATCCACCCACCACCATCCACCCACTACCATCCACCCACCACCATCCACCCACCCGTCACCCATGGCACACACCTGCTACCATCCACCCACCACCATCCACCCACTACCATCCACCCACCACCATCCACCCACTACCATCCACCCACCACCATCCACCCACCCGCCACCCACCCACCCACCACCATCCACCCACCCGCCACCATCCACCCACTACCATCCACCCACCTGCCATCCACCCACCTGCCACCCACCCACCCACCACCATCCACCCACCTGCCACCCACCCACCCACCACCATCCACCCACCCGCCACCATCCACCCACTACCATCCACCCACCTGCCATCCACCCACCTGCCACCCACCCACCCACCACCATCCACCCACCCGCCACCCACCCACCTGCCACCCACCCACCATCCACCCACCCGCCATCCACCCGCCCTCCACCATCCACCCGCCTGCCATCCACCCACCCTCCACCATCCACCCACCACCATCCACCCACCCGCCACCCACCCACCTGCCACCCACCCACCATCCACCCACCCGCCACCCATGGCACCCACCCACTACCACCCACCCACCCACCACCATCCACCCACCCGCCACCCATGGCACCCATCCGACGAAGAGGTCTGAGCACCCGCCAGGCTACAAGCTCATTCGCTGACAGGCCTGCAGGGAGGGGCCAGGCCCGGTGCCCGGTCTGCGGACACAGCAATAAACATGACAGCCAAGGCTGACCCGTAGCTCACAGACCCGAGAGCCTCAGACACTAAACAAAATCCAAGACTCGGGGGCACGGGTCGGGGCAGGAGCGTCTGGTGCAGCTGGGACCAGGGCAGGAGTGCGACTGGGGAGGGGCCCTGGGAGGAGGGTCCCGGGAGAGGAACCCAGGTGGCCGCAGGGTCAGGGGACCGGGAGGAGCGGGTGGGGACTGGGGTGAGGAGAGTGAGGGTGCAAGGGATGAGGAGGCCCTGGCTCACAGGCGCCGCCCTGAGGGAGGACCTCCCTGGAGTCTGTGCCTCAAGCCTCACCCTGGCAGTGGGGTCGGGTGGGGGGCTGTAAGGAAGATGATGGGGGACTCCAGCCTCAGTGCAGACCGCGGGAGCCCCAGAGGGCGCTGGAGCTGGGCCATGTCAGGTCGGCTCTGCGTGTAGGAAGCGCCCGAGCTGTGAGGGGCCTGAGCAAAGGTGGGGGGCGGGGGGCGCGGGGAGATGGCCCGCCCTGCCTTCCCACACCCCCTTGCAGAGCGGCCTCAGGGCACGGGAGGCTGGGGAAGCGCAGCTCCCTGGCCCCTCAGCCCCCGCCAGCTCGGTGAGGAGGAGAAACGTTTTGACAGAAGGAACACTGCCCGAGCTCCAGCTCCCCGGGAAGGTATTCCAGCCCAGCCGCCTCCTTATTGCTTTCAGACGGTTTGGAATCACTGCCTGGAGCCCCGCGGGGACCTGGGCGCTGGGCTGAGAGGGGCTGAGCTGGTCTCGGGGAAGGGCGGACATGGGGCTGGGGGGCTCAGGGCCCCTGGCTCAGCCCCGGGGACAGGGTGGGGGCATGCGGGGCCTGGGCACCTCCTGGCCCCTTCTGGGCCTCAGGGTCCCCATCTTTTACAGGGAGGCCCCCAAGGCCAGCCGGTACTGGTGCCCGCACAGTCCAGGGGGTGCTCCCACCCAGACACCGGGGCCCAGGAGCCCCACGACAGAGCCGAGGAGGACGGCCCACCCTGGGCTGGAGCACGGAGGGGGCTGGAGGCCCTGGAGGCCCGGCCACTCGGGGAGGAACTCACGGACCCCTCCCCGCTGCCTGGGTGACAGGTGGGGCCTGTGGGGCAGCAGCCTTGGTGTCAGATTAAAGAGCGAGCAAGGGCGGGCACGCGGGCACTAAATGAACCACCGCACGGGGCACAGGCAGGTCTGCGAGGTTGGGGACGGGCCTGCCCTTCCTGGGAGATCTCGGGCACCTCTCCTCCCCTCACGGAGCCCAGGGCCCAGCCTCAGCAGCCCCGGGAGCTCCTTAGCCCCAGCCTGCTGCTCCCAGACCCACTGACTCAAACCTGCGTTTAACACGGCCCCGGGGCGGGGGCAGGGAACTCCGAGGAGGCTGCTGGAGGGTCTGACGGAGGGCTTGCCTCCCGCACCACACAGGCTCCTGACTCACTCGGCCCCAGAGCACTTCCTCCCCTGCGCTGGGACGGAGGTCACTTCTCCCAGGGCCTCTCAGGAGCGCGTCCCCCCCACCTCACCTGCGGGTCCTGTCACTCCCCAGCTTCACAAAGACACACTGCAGGTGCCAACGGGCAGCCTGTCCCCCACCCCCACCCCCGGGCACCTGCCCGGCTCCCAGATGCCCTGACCCGTCCCAGCCGCTTCACCCTGCCAGCCCCAGGCCACCCCGTCCCGCCCAGATGACCTTCTCCAGCTGCATGCCGGGAGGTCACCGTGCTCGTGGCACAGGAGTCCCACGCTGGGCCCCGCAGCTTCCAGACCACAAATGAAACCCTGACCCCTTGAGGTGAAGCCCGGGGCCCTGTCCCCACCTGCAGCCCCCTGGCCCCCCTGGCCCCTGGCCTTGCATCCGCCGTCCCTTCTGAGTCCCTGTGTGTGGGACAAACGTGGTGGGAGAAGCAGCTGGCTGTGGGCGGGCCAGGAGCCTCGAGACCCTTCCACCCCTCCAGGTCGAGGGAACCAGCTCTAGGAGGGGGGGAGGGGGCGTCCTGGGGGTGGGGGGCAGGGTGTGAGCTGAGGGCAGAGCACCGGTGCTCCACAGCGGCTTTTACTTTCACTTCCAAATCCTATTTCACTTCTAAATTCTCAGTTCGAATTTAAATGCTGGGGCACCCAGCCAAGTGGGAGAAGAGGTATAGGCCCGGCGGGCACAGCGTGCCGTCTCCCCACCGCTGAGCCTTGTTGGGCCCCACAGGCCAGGGTGTGAGTGCGGCGACAGCTGGAATGACAGCTCCACCGTGTCCTGTCCTGCGGGCAGGTTGGGCTGCCTGCTGCCCCAGGGCCTTCATGCACAGCAAGGGAAGGGGCTTGAGAAATGAGTTCTAGATAAATGAGCGAATGAATAAGTGAATGAGTGAGTGAATGAATGAATGAGTGAGTGAGTGAATGAGTGAATGAGTAAGTGAATGAGTGAGTGAGTGAGCGAATGAGTGAGTGAATGAGTGAGTGAATGAGTGAATGAGTGAGTGAGTGAATGAGTGAGTGAGTGAATGAGTGAGTGAGTGAGTGAATGAGTGAATGAGTGAGTGAGTGAGTGAGTGAATGAGTGAGTGAATGAGTGAATGAGTGAGTGAGTGAGTGAGGGAGGGAATGAGTGAGTGAGTGAGTGAATGAGTGAATGAGGGAGTGAATGAGTGAGTGAGTGAGTGAGGGAGGGAATGAGTGAGTGAGTGAGTGAGTGAATGAGTGAGTGAGTGAGTGAGTGAATGAGTGAATGAGTGAGTGAATGAGTGAGTGAGTGAGTGAGTGAGTGAGTGAATGAGTGAGTGAGTGAATGAGTGAATGAGTGAATGAGTGAGTGAGTGAATGAGTGAGTGAGCCTCTCTGCCTTGGGCTGGCCCAGGGCAGCCCATGAGGCTCACTGACTGAATGGACCTGAACAGATTCAGTGTCAACTCAGCCTCAACCCCGCTGGGCAGTGACGCCCCCTCTGAGCCTCGGTTTCTTCATCTGCAAAGTGGGAATGGTGACACCCTCCGGGGACCATGAGGCCTCCAGGATGAAGACGCGCCCAAAGCCTGGGGTGACCCAGTGCCCTTCTGAGGACGGGGAAGAGAGGACGTGACTGAGGATGTCACGGTGGAGGCCCAGCCTCAGGAGCCGTGGTCCAGGGGACAAGAGGATCCCCAGGGACACTTCCAAAGGGCAGTGTGGACACAGCCCGAGCAGGCCAGCGAGGGTTTCTGGGTTCACAGGCCAGCGTGAGGATGGGGTTCCCGCAGGGAGCCCTGGCAACAGGGAAAGAGGAGGCTCCGCAGGGGATGCTCACTGCGCGTGGACGGCGGGACTGCGCGCGGCCCAGAGGAGAGTAGGGTCCTGGGCAGAGGCCGGAGGAGGTGGAAGAAGGCGCTGTTCAGGCAGCAGGATGGGGCTGGGCTGGGTGGGGCCAGATGCTGAGTGACAGTGGGACCCGAGTGGGTTGACTAGAGCCCCCAGTGTTCACACCTACGCAGACCTCAGACCACGGCCTTATCCTATCTAATAAAAGAGTAATATGCAAATTAACCATCACTCCGCTACACCCACAAGCCACGCCCACCGGCCAATCAGGAGCGAATATGCAAATAAACACAACCAAGATGGCTACGGCCACAGAGAACAGGAGGGAGGCTTGGGTTTCCCCGGCAATGGAGGAAGCCAAGCTTTCCGCACACCCTGGCTGGCCCAGGCCTCCACTTAAGGCTACAAAGTTTCAATGGTAGAAGATACATAAATCCAAAAAAAAAATGGCTGCCGCCACGGAGAAAGCAGAAAGCTTGGCTCCACTCCAGGCTACAAAGTTTCAATTGTAGAAGATAAATAAACCCCAGATACCAGGGCCTCCGCTTGGGTCGCCAGGGGGCGTTGCCGGCCTGCAAACCACCACAGGCCCCTCACCCAGGCCACCCCACGCCCCAAGGGAACCCCCACCCTGATCCGGGACACCCTTCAGGGCAAACCATCTGGCCCCCACCCGTGCATCAGGCCTCTATCCTATCTAATAAAATAGTAATATGCAGATTGACCATCACTCCAACACACAAGATGGCTGCCCCCATGTGGTCAAAGATACTGCCCCCATGTGGACACAAGATGTCCACCACAAGATGGCCAGCAAGGGAGGGCAGTTGGGAGGGACCAGGCCTGCAAGGGAGGGCAGTTGGGGGCGATCAAGCCTGCAGGGGAGGGCAGTTAGGGGTGACCAAGCCGGCAGAGGAGGGAAGTTGGGGGCAACCAGGCCTGCAGGGAAAGGCAGTTGGGAGGGACCCAGGCCTGCAGGGGAGAGCAGTTGGGGGGGACCAGGCCTGCAGGGAAGGGCAGTTAGGGGAAAACAGGTTGGCAGGGGAGCAGTTAGGCATCAATCAGGCTGGCAGGGGAGTGGTTAGGGGGTGATCAGGCTGGCAGGCAGAAGCAGTTAGGGGCAATCAGGAAGGCAGGCAGGCGAGCAGTTGGGAGCCAGCAGTCCTGGATTGTGAGAGGGATGTCCGACTGCCCATTTAGGCCCGATCCCACCGGGATCGGGCTTAAATGGGCAGTCGGACATCCCTCGAGGGGTCCCAGATGGGAGAGGGTGCAGGCTGGGCTGAGGGAGACACCCCCCCCCCCCCGTGCACGAATTTCGTGCACCAGGCCTCTAGTTCAGAAATAAGAGTCTTGGCAGATGTGGTCAAGAGAGATGTGACCATCTAGGTCCGTGGTCGGCAAACCGCGGCTCGTGAGCCACATGCGGCTCTTTGGCCCCTTGAGTGTGGCTCTTCCACAAAATACCACGGCCTGGGTGAGTCTATTTTGAAGAAGTGGCGTTAGAAGAAGTTTAAGTTTAAAAAACTTGGCTCTCCAAAGAAATTTCCATCGTCGTACTGTTGCTATTTGGCTCTGTTGACTAAGGAGTTTGCCGACCACTGGTCTAGGTTATGGTAGACCCTAAGCACAAGGGCTGTGTCTCACAGGGAAAGAGGAGGGGATCGGGACACAGACACACGGGCTGTGACGCAGCCACAAGACATGATAGCCACAGAGGCCGGACAGCAGGAGCGGAGGGGGCCGGAGGGTTCTCCCCTAGGGCGTCAGAGGGTGTGCGGGCTACGGACGCCCGCCTCCACCAGCACCCGCCTCCACCAGCACCTGGATCCACCAGCACCCGCCTCCACCAGCACCTGCGTCTCAGGCTGTGGCCTCTGGAACCAGGAGAGAATGGAATTTGCTGTCCTGGGCCCCCAGTTGGGGCACGGGGTCCCGCAGCCCCAGGAAGCGTGTCAGCACCTGACTCCACAGGCCGCCAGCTCAGTGACCTGCCCAGCGCAGCACGGGGACTGCTGGCTCCATGTCAGGGTGACACAGGCCCGGAAACACTGGCCAAGCAGCTGTGAGCGGGACCCAGGAGACAGGGGCAGGCCGGGGCAGCGGCCCATGAATGGGGCCCTTCACGAGGGGGTGCTGGCCCCACGCCAGCCCCTCCCTGTCCCGGGCTGCCCTGACCTCCCACCTCCGCAGGCCGGCGCTTCCTGCCCACGATGCTGGACCTCGGAAGCTCAGCTGGCCTCTGACCAGGACCAGGGGACAGCCCACAGCCTCCCTCCTGCCCCAGGCTGGGGGGAGGGGTGACAAGAGAGTGAGCAGGACATCAGTGTCATCCCTGTGGGCTCCAGGCCCCACGCAGCTGCCAGCTGTCACTGTGGCGGTGCCTGGAGGGGGAGTGGACGAGGCAGGGCAGGCCGGGGTGGTGGAGCAGGGTGGTGGGGCCCCACAGCCGAGGGGCCCTGGACCCAGCTTCCTGCCCTGGACTGAGTTTCCCGCTCTGTGGAATGGGGAGGCCAACTCCGCCCTCTGGGGTTTGCTGGACTAGAGAGGCAGCACCCCTCAGAGCACAGGGATCTGGACGGGGGGCCAGTCCTGGGGTCCGGCCAAGGACACAGAAGTCCTTGTTCTCACGCCTGAGGGGGAAGCAGTGCTGGCCAGAGGGATGGGGCACAGGGGCACGGAGGCGGGGGACCGTGGGCACCGGCTCTGAAACTGCGAGTGCCAGCCGAGCAGCCCGGGCGTGGCTGTCCCCGCCTCCCGGGCACCCGAGCCCGTGTCCCCATTTCCAAGGTCCTTTCCGTGTTAGTCATTCAACCACATGCATGAGCGAGCCCACGAGGCACACGCTGGGACCCTGGCAGAGCAGAGATGAGCCGGACACAGGCCTCCAAGGGGAGCCCCCGGCGCGGTGGGGAGCGGCGGGCAGCTGGGCCGGCACCGACCCCAACGCCGAGACCCAGGGGGCAGGGCCGGGCGGCAGGAAGGAGGCTCTGGTCCTCGGCCTCTTGGGCACTTACGTCCATCCGAGTTACCTCCGCACCGACCTGCGTTTCCTGCTGTCTGTGTCGCCTGCTGGCGTGTGGCCGTGGGAGCAGGGACTGCTGTGCGCACTCTGTGTAAGGACTGTCAGTACCAGCACCTTCTCTACACGAAGCCGGGAGCTGAGCCACGTGAGGCAGACGGCACACACAGCGGGGGGGAGCCGGGGGGCGGGGGGGGTGGGGGGGGGCTCCCATCCCTCCAGCGCATCCGCCCTGTCCCTCCCCGACCTGCCACAGGCAAGAGACCGCGACCCAGGCCTGTCCCCAGGTGTTCACAACCAGCATCACCAAGTTACAGGCCCCACCCTTCTGCCCCACGCGGGCCCATCCAGACGCCGGCTGGGTTTGTGTTTCTAAATCCCCGTGAGGAGCCGTCCGGCCGCTGCCTCAGGGGGCCATGTCCTCCAAACAAACCATCACAGGTGACTCCTCCCCGCAGGTGACATCACCCCGCCCCGTGTCCATGGTTTCCAGGCTCCAGTCAAAAGTCCTCTCTTCTCTGGACCCAGTGCCCTCCCTAACCCCCCGCTCTGGACGGCAGAGGGCACACGACCACCTGCGGAAGCACGGAGCGGCCTGAGGGCATGGGGAAGGTGGGGCTCCCGGGAGCACAGCGCCACGGGGGTGGAGAGAAGGGCTCCCCGGGTGGTTTTCCTAAAACCTCCCGCAGAACACTCCGGTGACGGCCCGAGTTCTCACCGGTGGGGTGGGAATCTACTTTTCAGTGATGTGTCTATTTCCCTACCTTTCTAGAAAGAGTACACTATCGTTCAGGGTCTGACACCCCAAACTCAACCGTTTGTGAGCAACGAGAAGATAAAGGAGGCAGCAGAGTGGGTGAGGCGTTAGGGAGTGGGGGGGGGGCTGCGACGAAGCTGGACACTGACATGCAATAATCCAGTGTCACCAAAACTTGGATTTCCCCAGGGAAGCCAGGGTGCCAGATTTTCACTCGACGTCTCATGCTTTTGCAATGATGGGAAAGGCACGAAGCCAGAGAGGACGAGACAGGTCAGAGGGGCCAACTTAAACACTAAAACCCAGACCCCGCTCAGCTGGTAACCAGGAGGACGGACCCCTCCACAAGCAGCCGGATAGAGGAGGGTGCAGGCCGGGGCCCCGGGGTCAGAGCGTGTCCCTCCAGTCCGCAACCATGCCTGGGAGTCGGTCGAAAATGACATGTTTAAAAGGAGACTATAAACAGCCCACGCGGCGAATGGACGGCCCCAACGGCGGTCCGCGCACCCGACGGCAAACTGCCGCGCCTTCCGCAGGAACAAGACGCTGATGCTCCACCTCGAGTCCCGGTGCCGAGGGACCGAAGCCAGACGCAGAGGCCACACCACACGCTGTGGTCCGACAGGCGGCCGCTCCCGGGCCCTCGGGACGAGGCGACACGCCCGCTCAGCCGCCGTCAGGGCTGCCGTGGAGAAGGGACCACAAAGGACACGGGAAGGTGGGTGGGGACAGAACTGCTCTGGGTCTGGGTGACAGTGGCGTGGACGGGGCCACACAAGTTTGTCAAAAGTCATGGTGTCGGCCGAAACCGGTTTGGCTCAGTGGATAGAGCGTCGGCCTGCGGACTGAAAGGACCCGGGTTCGATTCCGGTCAAGGGCATGTACCTTGGTTGCGGGCACATCCCCAGTGGGAGGTGTGCAGGAGGCAGCTGATCGATGTTTCTCTCTCATCGATGTTTCTAGCTCTCTGTCCCTCTCCCTTCCTCTCTGTAAAATATCAATAAAATATATTTTTTTTAAAAGAAGTCATGGTGTCGCCCACGTCCCAGGGGGCACCGCACAGGAGGCAAGTCCCGCCTCCGTGGCCCGGCGGGAAGCACGTCGGGGGGCAGAGGGGTTCCGTGGCAAGAGCTTAATACCTGCGCCCGTGGAGCCGCACGAGGCACTTCTGGGGCAGGCGACAGCCCCTCGGGCGCAGTCCCGGTCACGGCGGCTGCGTGCACGAAGGCGGCCCCGAGGACTGCGACGGAGCGGAATGCCGGAGGGAATGGAAGGATTTGTGGTTCAGGAGGAATTTTTCTCTGGCGGGAGCAGTGTCTCTGGGGCTCGGCAATAGGTTCCCTGTCGCTCACAGCACCTCGATTCTGAGGGCACAGGTTACAGCCCAGGCGTCAGCCGCTGGCCTGTGTCAGTGCCCAGGGGCCCGTCCCCCAGCGCCACACACTCAGAGGCGCCACGGCCCCCAGACCCAGCTCGAGGCCCTCAGAGCACAGTGCTGTCCGTCCTCCGTGGAGGACCCAGGTCCTGTGTGAGGCCACAGGGCCACAGGAGTAGTGACAGGGATTCGGGGCCCAGCCCCGTTAGTGAGAGCTTTCTGCGTCCTGGGGAGCAGCCTGCCTGCACTTGGGAAATATGTTCAGGTTGGAATGATAGAAAGCACAGGTGAGTCTTGTTTTTTTTTCTATCAGTTCAGTGCCAGAGAGAGCCCTCTGTGCCTGACAGGGCCAATGGGACCAGAAGCCAATTTCTACAGTCACAGTAGTGAGTCCTCAGTGCCACACCCTCTCCCCGTTCAGCACCCTCTTTTGTGAATGAGTACCACAAGGCTTCTTAACCTGGCACTGCTCCAACACACCGCAGCCAAACCACGTTACCATGACAACCCCGTGTGTCTATGTTTCCATCCTGATCTCTGATTCCTACTGACCCCCAGGCCACCTTTCACCCTCTCCTGACAGTCACTGTTACACTGACTCACGCCTCCCCAGCCGGTTTCTCTCGGTTTTTCCAGTACCATCCAGCCCAGGTGTGCAGGAGGCTGTGCCATCCAGCCCAGGTGTGCGGGGGGCTGTGCCATGCAGCCCAGGTGTGCGGGGGACTGTGCCATGCAGCCCAGGTGTGCGGGGGCTGTGTCATCCAGCCCGGGTGTGCAGTGGGCTGTGCCATCCAGCCCAGGTGTGCGGGGGCTGTGCCATCCAGCCCGGGTGTGCGGTGGGCTGTGCCATGCAGCCCAGCTGTGCAGTGGGCTGTGCCATGCAGCCCAGGTGTGCGGTAGGCTGTGCCATCCAGCCCAGGTGTGCGGGGGGCTGTGCCATGCAGCCCAGGTGTGCGGGGGCTGTGTCATCCAGCCCAGGTGTGCGGGGGCTATGCCATCCAGCCCGGGTGTGCGGGAGGCTGTGCCATCCAGCCCAGGTGTGCGGGGGCTGTGCCATCCAGCCCAGGTGTGCGGTGGGCTGTGCCATGCAGCCCAGGTGTGCGGTGGGCTGTGCCATGCAGCCCAGGTGTGCGGGAGGCTGTACCATCCAGCCCAGGTGTGCGGGGGCTGTGCCATCCAGCCCAGGTGTGCGGTGGGCTGTGCCATGCAGCCCAGGTGTGCGGGGGGCTGTACCATCCAGCCCAGGTGTGCAGGGGGCTATGCCATCCAGCCCAGGTGTGCGGGGGGCTATACCATCCAGCCCAGGTGTGCGGGAGGCTGTGCCATGCAGCCCAGGTGTGCGGGGGGCTGTGCCATCCAGCCCAGGTGTGCGGGGGGCTGTGCCATCCAGCCCAGGTGTGCGGTGGGCTGTGCCATGCAGCCCAGGTGTGCGGTAGGCTGTGCCATCCAGCCCAGGTGTGCGGGGGGCTGTGCCATGCAGCCCAGGTGTGCGGGGGCTGTGTCATCCAGCCCAGGTGTGCGGGGGCTATGCCATCCAGCCCGGGTGTGCGGGAGGCTGTGCCATCCAGCCCAGGTGTGCGGGGGCTGTGCCATCCAGCCCAGGTGTGCGGTGGGCTGTGCCATGCAGCCCAGGTGTGCGGTGGGCTGTGCCATGCAGCCCAGGTGTGCGGGAGGCTGTACCATCCAGCCCAGGTGTGCGGGGGCTGTGCCATCCAGCCCAGGTGTGCGGTGGGCTGTGCCATGCAGCCCAGGTGTGCGGGAGGCTGTACCATCCAGCCCAGGTGTGCAGGGGGCTATGCCATCCAGCCCAGGTGTGCGGGGGGCTATACCATCCAGCCCAGGTGTGCGGGAGGCTGTGCCATGCAGCCCAGGTGTGCGGGGGCTGTGTCATCCAGCCCGGGTGTGCAGTGGGCTGTGCCATGCAGCCCAGTTGTGCAGTGGGCTGTGCCATCCAGCCCAGGTGTGCGGGGGCTGTGCCATCCAGCCCGGGTGTGCGGTGGGCTGTGCCATGCAGCCCAGCTGTGCAGTGGGCTGTGCCATGCAGCCCAGGTGTGCGGGGGGCTGTGCCATCCAGCCCAGGTGTGCGGGGGGCTGTGCCATCCAGCCCAGGTGTGCGGTGGGCTGTGCCATGCAGCCCAGGTGTGCGGTAGGCTGTGCCATCCAGCCCAGGTGTGCGGGGGGCTGTGCCATGCAGCCCAGGTGTGCGGGGGCTGTGTCATCCAGCCCAGGTGTGCGGGGGCTATGCCATCCAGCCCGGGTGTGCGGGAGGCTGTGCCATCCAGCCCAGGTGTGCGGGGGCTGTGCCATCCAGCCCAGGTGTGCGGAGGCTGTGCCATCCAGCCCAGGTGTGCGGGGGGCTGTGCCATCCAGCCCAGGTGTGCGGGGGGCTATACCATCCAGCCCAGGTGTGCGGGAGGCTGTGTCATCCAGCCCAGGTGTGCGGGGGGCTGTGCCATCCAGCCCAGGTGTGCGGGGGGCTATACCATCCAGCCCAGGTGTGAGGGGGGCTGTGCCATCCAGCCCAGGTGTGCAGGAGGCTGTGCCATCCAGCCCGGTTGTGCGGGGGGCTGTGCCATCCAGCCCAGGTGTGCGGGAGGCTGTGCCATCTAGGTTTGTGACACTCTGAGGTTCACAGGAGGACAAAATCGCCCAAGGACGCGTTTCTCAGGACAGATCGCCATTGTTAAGCAACACACGACTGTAGGCATTTCCTGTGCTTACCTGGTGCCCCCCGCCTCCCCCAGGACACCAGCTCCTGAGGGCAGGGTTTCCTGGTGACACACCGCGGTGCCCAGAGCCTAGCCGGCCTGGCCATGTAGGTGCTCCATCCACACTCGCTGAACATGGCTGTCCCCACTATCTGGATTCACCGGGGGTTTGCGCCGAGCTTTGCACACACACAAATTCTGGACGGCGTGCCCTTCCACCTGAGCTCGACACGCCGGCCTTAATGAGCCCAGACAGGCGAGCCGTGTGCAGCCCTGCGTGTCTGCCAACTTGGAGGTAATGACCCAGGCGCGGCTGAGGCCAATTCTTCAAGAGCAATTACTAGGCACTGTCCTCGGCCTTTTGTTTATGGCCTGTGTTTACCCCAGACCAGTGGTCGGCAAACTCATTAGTCCACAGAGCCAAATATCAACAGCACAACGATGGAAATTTCTTTGGAGAGCCAAATTTTTTAAACTTAAACTTCTTCTAACGCCACCTCTTCAAAATAGACTCGCCCAGGCCGTGGTATGTTGTGGAAGAGCCACACTCAAGGGGCCAAAGAGCCGCATGTGGCTCGCGAGCCACGGTTTGCAGACCACTGGCCCAGACCCTCTGTGCTTGGGGCTGGGCTGCCGGCAGCGAGTCGGCTCGGCTGGGCTGGCGGGCCGGTGCGGCACACATAGGTGCCAGAGACCCCTCCCCACCAGCACCGGCCCCTCCGCCCAGAGGTGCCGGAGACCAGCTGTGAGTCAGGGTTTGTGCATCCCACCTGTGCCACTTACAGGTGGCCGCACACACTGTCCCTAAGGCCAGAGGGCTTCCAGGCGCAGCTGCACAGGCGGCCACCTGCAGCGGCCAGCTCAAAACCAGGCGTCGACTGACCCATGTCAGAAGGGAGGTGGGAGGGGTGGACGGGATGAAAGAAGGTCAAGAGAACAGCCAGGGAACATATATGCGAAGGCCATAGACACAGACCACCATGTGCTGAGGGCCAGAGGGAGGGGAAGGTGGGGTCTGGGTGGAGGGGGGGGAGGGGGGGAATGGGGGACATCTGTAATAATGTCAACAATAAAAATAAAAATAAACAGACGTGGAGGCCCTTCTCCTCACCCACGTTCTCATCACACACCTGGGCACTCGCTCAGCACTGACTGACTGGTCCCGGGGCCCCCGCCGGTTCCCAGGTGTCTGCAGACTCGAATCGGCTGACCATGGAGGTGGGCAGGCGGGCAGTCCCCGCCTGTGAGAGCCCTTCTCTCCTGCGAGCACACCCCTGGGAACCTGGAGAGGATTCGTACACCCGCATTTCACCGCCTCCCCGCTGGCTCATGACAGAGAGGAAACTCGGGCACCCGAAGCAATCCTCCGCCCTGGAAGCAATCCTACAGTGTGTTGGGGAGACAGACCCCAAGGGGCACCCCACACTCACGGGGGCTGCAGGGAAGGGCGGGGCAATGCGGGGCCCGCAGAGACGGTGAGCGTCTTCTCATAGGCCTCTCCGCCTCTGCAGGTCCTCTTTGGAGAAGCGTCTATTCAGGTCCTTTGCCCATTTTTTTATTTTTATTGGATTGTCTAAATTTATTTTTATTTTTTTTGGTATTGAATTTTGTATGTTCTTTATAAATTTTGGATAGCAACCCCTTATCAGATGCATCGTTGGCAAATACGTTCTCCCCTTCGGTGAGCTGTCTTTCTATTTTGTTGATGGTCTCCTTTGCTGGGCAGAAACTTTTAAGTCTGATGTGGTCCCATTCATTCATTTTTTACTTTGTTTCCCTTGCCCGAAGGGATACAGCAGAAAAAAACGTTACTACGAGAAATTTCCTTTTTACCTCTAGGATTTTTATGGCTCCAAGTCCAACATTTAAGTCTTTACTCCATTCTGAGTTTATTCTTATGTGTGGTGTAAGAAGATGATCTAGTTTCATTTTTGTACGTATCTGTCCAACGTTCCCAATGCATTTACTGACGAGACCATCTTTGGCCCATTGTGTGTTCTTGCCTCCTTGGTCCAATGAGTTGACCATAAAGGTGTAGGTTTATTTCCGGTCTCTCTGTTCTGTTCCGTTGATTTATGTGTCTGTTTTGATGACAATGGCCTTGCAGGCTAGTTCCGTGGTCGGCAAACCGCGGCCCGCGAGCCACATGCGGCTCTTTGGCCCCTTGAGTGTGGCTCTTCCACAAAATACCACGGCCTGGGCGAGTCTATGTTGAAGAAGTGGCATTAGAAGAAGTTTAAAAAATTTGGCTCTCCAAAGAAATTCCAATCGTTGTGCTGTGGATACTTGGCTCTGCGGACTAAGGAGTTTGCCGACCACTGGGCTAGTTTAACATCAGGTAGTGTGATTCCTCCAACTTTGTTCTTCTTTCTCCCGATGGTTGTGGCTATTCTGGGTCTTTCGTTCCATATAAATATCTGGAATACTGGTTTTTAGTTCCGTGCAATGTGCCGTTGGAATCCCGATGGGAATTGTGTTTAATCTGTAGGTTGCTCTGGGTGGTATGGACGTTTTAATGAGGCTAATTCTTCCTATCCGTGAACACGGTATATGCTTCCACTTTTTGTACCTTCTGAGCTTTTTTCTTCAGTGTCCCATACTTTCCCAAGTACAGGCCTTTCACATCCTTGGTTAAATTTCTTCCCAGGTATTTCATTTTTTATGCCATTATAAATGGGATTGTTTTCGTAGTTTCCCTTTCTGATAGTTCATTATTGGTGTAGATAAATGCAAATGATGTCTGGATATTTGTTTTACATCCTGCTATGTTACTGAATTCATTTCTCAGTTCCCGTCGTGTTTTGGTGGAATCTTTAGGGTTCTCCATACACAGTATCATGTCATCTGTCCCATTTATTTCTTGTATGAACAGAATCTCTCAGTGCTTTCCCATAACTCACCCTGTCATCCAGCTAATAATAAGAGTTAACACGTTCTAAGCTAAACACTTTCTATCTGTTGTCTCATTTAATGCATGTAAAAGCTCAGGAAGGTCAAAAAACGTGTGCAGGCTCATGTTTCAAGTATGGACGAGGCCAGTTCTTCAAGAGCAATTTCTAGGCGCTGTCCTCGGCCTTTTGTTCACAGCCACGTTTACCCCAGACCCTCTGTGCCCGGGGCTGGGCCGCACTGCCACATGGCAGGTGCTCAACAAAAGCTTCCAGGGACACTGGAGGCAGCAGAGCCCGTGACGGGGACGCTCAAAACTCAGAAAGCCCGTGCAAGTGTCTGGGAAGGAGACCACGTCCAGGCCAGTGTCTCTGCTGCCCTCCGAGGACCCTGGCCTGGGCCACAGGGGTCTTTCATCTGTCACCAAGGCTCAACCCCCTCCTCCTTCCTCCTTGTCCTCACCCAGCTGTCCCTCCGCCTGGGACACCCTCTCCCCAACCTCCACCCCAGGTGCACCCCAGCATCTCCGCTCCTCCTCCTCATCCCTGGCTCCTCTCATACCACGGAAAGCAGGCAGCCTGGCTGTGCCCTGTCACCTCCTGTGCCGCCTCGCGCTGCTGGGAAGGGGCAGGAGGGGCTGCGTCTTCGCTGCCCTTATGTTCCCGCAGATGGTGGCACAGAGCACTGATCTGAATCTGTCATCTGTCCCCACTGTCTCCCACACAGCAGTGCTCAATCAATGCATCGGAAATTGAATCCGTCGTCAAAGGGGCTCCTTGGCATGAGTGAAATGGACCATCCTGCCCTCCCTCCCATAGTCGGGGCCCTGCGCACAGTAGGGATTCACAAATAAAGGGTGGCCTGGCCCCCGCAGCAGCCTGGGAGGCGGTGCTGGCCCCTCAACCCTGGGGGCCTCTGCCCGGGGCAGCAGCCCAGGCGGCTGTGCTGGGGGTTTACTGCTCGCCGCCTCTGGCTCAGCCCAGAGGCCTGTAGATCCATCCACAGGGGCCCTCGCTGGCCCTGGATGATGCCCGGTACACAGAGCACGCCTCACGCTGCAGGACAAGGCCCGGTCAGCAGAGCAGCCGGCTCAGGGGCCTGGGCGTCCGCCCGGACTGCGGCCAAGCCAAGCGGGGTGCAAACCTTGCCCCAACGCGCCCCAGGAGGTCGGCAGAGTGCCTGGCCCACAGGAGGATGTCTGTTCGTGCAGTCGGTCCATCCTCACCCCCACGAACGCAGCAAAGTCCTAGGGGAGGCCTCCCAGTGCCGGCTGCACGCCGACCCCACGCTTGTCCGAGTGAGGTCATGGAGTCTTACGACTTCCACACAGAGTCGACATGATCCCAATTTTAGAAACAGAAAGCCCCGCGCAGGGACCCGCGGCCAAGAGCGGCTGCTGCACGCCCGGCTCTGGGCCGTCCCGGTTTCCTGAGGCTGTTGTACCAGAACACGGTTCTGGAAGCCGGCATCCAAAATCAGGGTGCTGGCAGGGCCGTGCTCCCTCCGCAGGCGCCGGGGGCCGCGGGCAGTCCTTGGCTTGCGGCCACATCACTCCGGTCTCTGCCTCCGTCTTCACCCGGCCTCTCCCTGCATCTGTGTCCACATCTCCCGCCTCTGGGAGGCCACCAGGCACTGCCCTGGGCCCGGCTCCAGCACCACCTCCTCTCAACCAATCCCATCTCAGGCCCTGCTTCTAAGTAAGTCCAGTCACAGGCTCCGGGTGGACATGGATTTGGGGGGACACTGTCTGCCCCCATTCAGGCCGACCCCAAACCCCAGGGTGCTCTTCCCACGCACACGGCTTCCCTGGACAGACGCTGTCATCCAGCTGCCAGCACACCGGCAGACACACACCGCCTGGTGCGATCTGGACGCTCGTGGGGAAACAGGCGGCCAACGGCGGTGAGCTCATTCCCTCCTGCCCGCCCCCCGTAAGATGTCCCGTCCATCCCCCCAGAGCTCAGAGCTCCCGGCCTCCTTCCGGGAGTCATGTGGGATCACGGAGAGCAGCCTCCATGTCCGCCGGGTCCCTGCACATCTGGAAATTTCCAGGACATCTGGAGGGGAGGCGCCTGGCGGAGGCGGGAGCTGCTCACACATCCGTCACTGGCGGTGGCTGAGCCGCACCTGGAGCCTGCCGGCTGGGAGCCGCGGGGGGTCGCCCGCAGCCTCTGGCTGACCTTCCGCAGCCCCGCAGACAGGAAGGTTCCCGAGTCTCCCAAATGGGCTGAGGCTTGGTGGCGGGGGTGGGGGACGCGGAGGGGGTGGGCTCAGGACCCGGTCCCACGCGCACAGCTCCATGAACTCTGCTCTGAGGACTGAAGGCAGGGAGCCCCGGTCTGGCCAGGGGCACACATGACCCCTGGTGACGGATGGGGACCGCCTCTGCGTAACCTGCTCCGCACACACCTCCTCCCAGCGCAGCCAGGAGGACGAGCTCCGGCCACGGTGACCGAGCTGGGGCCAGGACCCTGGAAGAAGACCGGGGCTCGCTAACGCCTGGGACAGGCACCGAGCGGGGACTCTGAGGCAGGGGAGGGGAGACAGCAGGACAAGCGAGAACAGAGGGGCCGAGAGAGAGGGGCGGGGCGCTGAGGGGTCATGCTTCCCAGCCCAGGGGACATCCTCAGGCCCCCCAGGTCAAGGGGACCCAAGTCAATAGGCCAGCGTGGGCATTTCTCGAGTGTCCAGCTGCGTCCCGGTCAGAGCCCGAGCGTGAGGACCAAGGCCACACCTCAAAGAGAACCGACCCCTGCATTTCACCGAAGGTAAACCCGCCGGCTCTTCAAAGACACCGCAGAGAAGGGGAGAAAAGGAGACAGTATTGCCGACCGCGTCCTCGCATCTGGTCTATGGGGGCCCCAGACGCTGCAGCTCAGGCGCTGGCCGAGGGCCTGGTAGGCCTTCACAGAGAAGACAGACGGGCAGACAGGCAGAGGCACAGAAAGAGCCACGCACCTCCGGGGACCCACACGCGCATCTTCGGGCACCCGCGCATCTCCGGGGACGCACCCGTGCACCTCCGGGGACGCACCCACGCACCTCCGGGGACGCACCCGCGCACCTCCGGGGACGCACCCGCGCATCTCCGGGGACGCACCCGCGCACCTCCGGGGACCCGCGCACCTCCGGGGACCCACACGCGCATCTTCGGGCACCCGCGCATCTCCGGGGACGCACCCGTGCACCTCCGGGGACACACCCACGCACCTCCGGGGACGCACCCGCGCATCTCCGGGGACGCACCCGCGCATCTCCGGGGACCCACACGCGCACCTCCGGGGACACACCCGCGCTGGGGGGCTGAGGTAGAGAGCCAAGCGCTGGGGGGCTGAGGTAGAGAGCCAAGCGCTGGGGGGCTGAGGTAGAGAGCCAAGCGCTGGGGGGCTGAGGTAGAGAGCCAAGCGCTGGGGGGCTGAGGTAGAGAGCCAAGCGCTGGGGGGCTGAGGTAGAGAGCCGAGCCCGGTGCTGGCGGGGACGGGGACCGGAGCTCTCACCCGCTTTCCTCGCTGGTGGAAATGTAAACTGGTCCTGTTCGGCGGTTTCAAAAGTTCAACACGGTTCAGCCATCCCACTCCTTGGCAGCGACCTGGGAGAAATGAAGGTGCGCGACCCCACGGGGACCCATGCCCCGCAGCTGGCCTCGTAACCGCCGAAACGAGAGAGAAACAAACAAGAGGAACCCCCAAATGCCCACACACAGGCAAGCGCACTGACACTGCTGTCTGTCCAGCAGCGGAGAAGACGGACAGACCACCGACGGATGCACGTGAGCCTACAGGCCCTCTTAGCAGCTGTGGCCTCAGACACCCGGCTTAACCCCTCCGTGACTCAGTTTCCTCATCTCTATAATGGGATGACAGGAGTACTGCCTCCATGAGTTCTCTAGGACAGTGGTCGGCAAACCCATTAGTCCACAGAGCCAAATACCCACAGTACAACGATTGAAATGTCTTTGGAGAGCCAAATTTTTTAAACTTAATCTTCTTCTAACGCCACTTCTTCAAAATAGACTTGCCCAGGCCGTGGTATTTTGTGGAAGAGCCACACTCAAGGGGCCCAAGAGCCGCATGTGGCTCGCGAGCCACGGTTTGCCGACCACGGGTCTAGGAGGTTAAATGTCAGAGGCCCGGCCTGGTGTGTCCGCATAACTGTTAGCACTTCCTGCTGGGTCCCCTCCGCCCTCCCACCTCCTGCCCTTGTCCCTCGCATGCCTTTCTCCCCAGCTCTAAGTCCCCCAGATCGAGCCCTCCTCCAGCCCTCTCTACGAAGCCTTCCCTAGTTCATCGAGGGGAAAATCCATTTGTCCTGGATTCAAACCCCACCATTTCTTAACACAGAGAATGCCGGGAGCCCCCAGCCACGGTGAGGGCAGTGCTCACCGGAGAGGCGCCATCACGGCCAGTGCCGCGGCCCCTCTCCCGGACTGAGCCACACAAGGGCCGGGCGGACTCTCTGCTCCCCCAGACCCAGCCCAGAGCGGAGCGGAGATGAGACACGTTGGAACACGGAGTGAGCGCACTTCAGTCCCCACTGCCCTGCGCCGATGCCGAGGAAGCGAAGAGAGGGCCCCACCTCCGCGCCTCTGCTCACCGGGCTCCCGGCCGCCCTCCGAAGGCATCGCAGGAGGAGGAGGCGGCCTTCGGCTGCCAGGAGGTTCAAAGCCCCCCATGGCCCTCGGGGGCACAGAAAGTGCTCTGAGTCCCCGGTCCCCGTTGCTAGGAAACAAGCCCAGAAATCACAGCCCTAAAGGCCATCCATCACCCCGGTGGCTCCAATTAGCTGGGCCCCAGGGAGTCACCTGCCTCTCTGGGCTGCTTCCACATTCACAGCCGAGATGCGGAGAGGAGGGCGCAGTCCAAGGGCGGCCGGGGCCACGCACCTGGGCCCACGCGGGGCTTCAGGCCCTGATCGGGCCATCAACGGCCCCGGGCGGGCAGGGCGCTGACCTGGACACCCACCATCCAACATGCAGTCCGGATGAGGGGGGCAGGGGGAGGGGGCACCACCCCACCGGGGCTCCTCCAGAAAAGCTCCATAAGGAGGGAGCCCCCAGGTGAGTCGAGTCCGAAGGAGGAGGAAACAATGTGGGTGAACAAAGCCCCGGCTCAGGGGGCCTGGGGGACAGGAGGCCTTGGCATTGCGGGAGTGTGTGTGTGTGTGTGTGTGTGTGTGTGTGTGTACTCTGCACGGCCTGGGAAGGAAGGGGGAGGAGCAGAGAGAGGAGGAGGGGGAGCGGGGCTGGGAGGCACTAGGAAGGGACCAGCTGGGGCGGGAGTGGCCCTGTAGGAACAGAGGTGCCTCCGGCCCTCGCGGCCGCCCGTGCGGCTCCGTGTAACCCCAGCTGCTTCACCTCCTCAGTCACCAACCAGCCAAGCTCCGGTAACAGGCACCCGAGGGGCCGCCCCGGCGCACGGGGACCAAGGGCAGCAGCGAGCATGCGGGACAGAGAGCCCGGTCCAGGAGAGGCTGGCGCAGAGGCAGGGACGGGGGTGGGGAAAAAGGGAGGCGAGGGGTGTGGGGGTCCCACCAGAAAGAGCCTAACCAGGCATTTGCCTCCCTCCCAGGCGGGGAACGCTGAGCCCAGTGGGGAGTTTCAGGCAGGAAGCTGCAGGGCCAGAGGCACCTGGTGGGAGTGGGCGGGAGTGGGCGGGAGGGGCCAGAGGGGAGATTCCCTGACGCCCCAACATGGAGCAGGGCCCCTGACGCCCCAACTGCATGAACAGGACTGGGGGAGCCACGACGGCTTGTGAACAAAGACAGAAGTCCGTACCCCACAGCACACATACACATGTGCACCTGCACGCATACACACATACATGAATACATGTGCGCACCGATGCACACGTGTGCACACACCCACACATGCATATGCACACACACGCACACGCCCCCACACCCACTGCCCTGCGGCCAGGAGAGCTGCTCCCCTCCCCCACTTCATAGAACAGCTGTCAGCACCCCCTCAGCCCTCCCCCCCCCGCCCCCAGGGAAACACAGACAGTGCCCAGGCCATGCAGAGGGGAGGGCCGGGCAGGGGCAGCGGGCCTGGGGCAGGCCTCCGAGGCTGTGGCCGGCGGGCACTCTCCGCCTCCAGTCCTCACCCACAGCGTGAGGGCGCTGCCCGCCTGGGTCTGCGGGGCGCTGCCCGAGGATGCCCATTCGGCTGTTTTCTTTTCCGGATGAATTCGTTACGGGAAGAACTCCCAGGCAGCCCAGAAGTGAAGGAGAGGAGAGTCATGCATGGAATCTTCCGGAATCCCATCCCGGGGCCTTTAGCGTCCTTCCGGGCACAGCGCTGCCTTTGTCTGGATCTGAGGGCGCTGGGGAGGCGAGGGCAGGAGGCACTGCACGGCTGACCCGGCCTCAGACTCAGCCGCCTCTGCCCTTCCTGGGGGATCTCTGGTCAGGCCCCGAATCCTTCCTCAGCCTCAATCCCCCCAAAACACACAGGCCCCCCAGCACAGGACTGTCTCCGGGAGCCCAGGAACTGGACAGGGTGACCTTCTGACTCCCAGGCACCACAGGCAGGAGGAGGAGGGGGGACTCTGGGGGGCAGGCTGGTCAGACCCTCCTTTGTTAAGAAATGAACTGTAGGTCCCAGGCTTTGGGGAGGTCCCCAGCCCAGGCCTCTCCCCCCCATCTCAGGGGTCCCTCCACACTCCTGCCCACTCCCTCTGAGCAGCCCCTCACGGCGCCCTGAACAGAGATCTGGTGGCAGGAACGGCCCGGCTGGCCCTGGGCCAGCACAGAGCACAGCTGACCCCTTCCCAGGACACACTGTGGGAACTGAGGGCCACCCCCATGCGCCCCAGCCCTGGAGCCCTTCCCCCGCCCCCCTGGGCTGGAGCCAGTGTCCTCGGGGTGTTTCTCAGGCATCGGTGCCAACCCCCCTCCCCCCACATAGCCCTCCATGCTGACCCGCTCTGCCCAACCATGTCACCCTCCGAATGGAACGCAGCGTCACGCTTATCCCTGCTCCCTAGAAGGCACAGGACCAAGCCACCCTGGTCCTCCCCTCACCCCTTCCCCTGCTTCCGGCACATTCCCCCTCAGAGCCCCACAACGGGTCCAGAAGCCAGCACTGCGGCCTCATTCGAGAGGCCTCCCTCCCCCTCCGCCCCAAACACCCAGCCAGCCTCCCTGGCACCCTCCTCCACCCCCGACGCCCACGGCCCTGGGCACACAGCCCTGGCCCAGCCCCCGAGGCACTGTGCCCCAGCTCCCACCAGGGCCCCTGCTCCCTGCCTGTATGCCATCAGCTTCCCCCTCCCCCATCTCTGCACCCCACAAGGATCGAGACCCTCACCGCTGCCCAAGGGACCCTCCTGAAGGATAAATCTGACCAGGCGCCTCCCCCTTAACTTCCTCCCAGGCCCCCTCCCCCGCCACCCCAGGAGCAGTCTCGGGGCGGCATCAGCCTGCTGGGGCCAAAGCACCCCACATCTGTCTCCTCCCGGTCCTGGAGGTCAGAGTCCAAGGTCAGGGGTGGGCGGGGCTGGTTCCTCCGAGGCCTCTCCCTGGCACGTAGACACGTGTCTCCTCCCCGTGTGCTCACATGTGGGTGTCTGTGTCCTAACCTCTTCTTATAAGGACAGCAGTCACACAGGGTCAGGGCCACCCCAGGGACCTCATTCCAGCTCCATCCCCTCTTTAGAGACCCCGTCTCAGGAGGCCCCGCCCAGGACAGCGAGACCCTCCGAGGACGGTCGCATTCTGAGGCGCTGGGGGGTAGGGTGTGAACACAGGAAGGTGGGGAGACAGCTCCGCATCGCAGCCACGGAGCCTGTCCGCCCCCCGCGCTCCTGTGCGGCGGCCGAGTCCCTGCTGCCCCCTGGGCCCCAGTCCTTCCCCACCTGGAATCAGAAGTTGGCGTTAGTGGGGGCTCTGGGTAGGGGGCAGCAGGAGGAGCCGGCGCCCGTCCGAGGCCTGACCCCCATGCACGGCGTAGGGCTGCTAGTGAGGCTGCGTCGGGGGCTCGGGGGTAGCTGAGGTCCGGGCGATGGAACGTGGGCCTGCCCGCGGATGCGCCCCTAGGACTCTGCACGCCCCCCCCCCTCTCACCCAGGCCCTGGGGGTGCATGGAGCCGGGCCCTGAACCACCGATGGGGGCCGCCGGCTCTGGGCCATTTACACGCACAAGAGAGCAACCTCCACCTGCTGAGCCCTGAGAGGACGGGAGCGTGCCTGCCCCCGGCTATGGCCGCCGCCGGCTGTGAGATACCCAGGCTTCCGAGCTCAAACCTCAGCTCCCAGCAGTTTGTGGGGAACGGAGCCGCCCCCCCCCCCCAACACCGAAATAAACTCTTCCTTCAGAAAGTCTCATCTGAGCCCGGCCTGCGCGGCTCAGTGAACAGAGCATCGGCCTGCGGACCGGAGGGTCCCGGGTTCGATTCTGGTCCAGGGCACGTACCTTGGTTGCAGGCTCCCCCCCGGCCCGGGCCCTGGTTGGGGTGCATGCAGGAGGCAACCCACCGATGTGTCTTTCCCTCTGTCTCCCACTCTCTCTAAAAATCCATGGGGAAATATCCTCGGGTGAGGATTAAAAAAAAAACAAAAAGTCCCCTGGGTCGGACAAGAAGAGGTGGTGTGTGAGTGCAATGTGACTCCGCCACGAACGAGGAACCTCGCCGTCTGTGACCCACGCGGCCCTAGCGGCCACTGTGCTGAGCGAAACAAGCCAGTCCGAGAAAGACAAACACCCCGTGATCCCACCTACATGTGGGCTCCACAGAACAAGACAATGAACCGACCGAACAAACAATGAACCGACATCACAGAAACAGACTCAGAGGAAGAGAGCTGACTGCGGCTGCGGTGGGGGGGGGGGGGGGGGCGGGGCAGGCTGCTTGGAAAAGATGGAGGGACTGGGAAGCACAGGTGGGCAGTCACAGAGCAGTCGCAGGACGGGGAGCGTGGCATGGGGGGCGGGGAGCACTGGGGCGGGGAGCACAGAGGACGGGGAGCACGGGGACAGGGAGCACAGAGGACGGGGAGCACAGAGGACAGGGAGCACAGAGGACGGGGAGCACGGGGACGGGGAGCACAGAGGACGGGGAGCACAGAGGACGGGGAGCACGAGGACGGGGAGCACGGGGACGGGGAGCACAGAGGACGGGGAGCACGAGGACGGGGAGCACGGGGACGGGGAGCACAGAGGACGGGGAGCACAGAGGACGGGGAGCACGGGGACGGGGAGCACAGAGGACGGGGAGCACAGAGGACGGGGAGCACAGAGGACGGGGAGCACGGGGACGGGGAGCACGGGGACGGGGAGCACAGAGGACAGGGAGCACAGGGACGGGGAGCACAGAGGACGGGGAGCACGGGGACGGGGAGCACGGGGACGGGGAGCACAGAGGACAGGGAGCACGGGGACGGGGAGCACGGGGACGGGGAGCACGGGGACGGGGAGCACGGGGACGGGGAGCACAGAGGACAGGGAGCACAGAGGACAGGGAGCACAGGGACGGGGAGCACGGGGACGGGGAGCACGGGGACGGGGAGCACGGGGACGGGGAGCACAGAGGACAGGGAGCACAGGGACGGGGAGCACGGGGACGGGGAGCACAGAGGACGGGGAGCACGGGGACGGGGAGCACGGGGACGGGGAGCACGGGGGCGGGGAGCACGGGGACGAGGTGGGGAGCACTGGGGGGGAGCGCCACGGGGAATACAGTCGATCACATTGCAGAAACGGCGCACGCGGCCAGGTGGGTGCTGCAAACATCGGGAGGACCCCTTTGTGCACAGGAGTGTCTACCACTGTGCCCACACCTGAAGCTAATTTAATACTGAATGTCAACTGGAATTGAAAAAAACTGTAATTAAAAGTAAACACAACGTTCCAGCATATTTTTTACAGCCTCGTTAAACCCTGCGGCGAGCGGCTGAGCCCCCAGCTCAGAGGTGAGGGTGCTGGGGATTCCCACGGCCGGCCAGGACCAGGGAGGCGACAGGCACCACGCAGAGAGAAAGCCACCGTGCTGCTTTCTCCTCGGAAGGCGGAGAACGGAGGGAGCAGGAGAGAAAAGAGGTCACCGTTCCCGACTCCTTGGGGCCTGAAGCGCTGCCGCCTCAGACTTCCTGGAGTGGGTGACGCCTCGTGGATGGGGCCTGGCCTGCCCCTCGGGAACTCACCTCCAACCCCGGAGGAAAGGTCCCCGTAGGAAAGGTCGTCGGGGGCACTCATTTGGGAAAATCAAGTCAGATTCGCTTCTGATTAGCCTGTGTGAGCCCTGCTTTGCGCGTGCGGAGGAGTGACGACCCCCGCCCTCCCCCGGCGTGCTGGCCGCGTTCACGTTCCACCACGACACAGCGCCCGGGCCCCGGGACCACGAGGTCTGGAGAAAGCAGCTGGGCGGGGCTCCCCACATGCCCAGGGCGCACACCCCTAAACCATGAACACATGATTAAGGATGCTCTGCGGTGACCGTCTTATGTTTACTGACACCATAAAACCGCTACTCAACACCCTTAGTATCGTTTATAGAAGGGTACAGGCATTCACGGGCACACACACACACACACACACACACACACCACGCAAACTGAGAACCTACTGTGTGCCAAACACGGCTCTGGAAGCTAGGACACGGCAGTGAACAAAAAGGACACACGAGCTGGCATGTGCTGGGAGACAGACAGGAAACAAATGGATAGGTAAACACGCTGCATCCGACGGCGGTGCCTGTCACCGAGAAAACCGAAACCAAGCAGGGGCACAGCGCGGGCCAGGGGGTGGGGGAGGCCTCGCTGGGAAGGGCGGCGGTGTGGCGCCTGCGGGAAGGGGGCAGAGAGCTGGGCCGACATCTGGCCGCAGGAAGGGTGTCTGGGTGGACAGAACGGCAAGTGCAAAGGCCCTGGGGCAGCCGTGTGCTCAGCGAGGAGGCGGGTGCGCTGGAGCGAGCGTAGCAGGGGCCGAGGCGGCAGAAGGGGCAGTGCGCGCTCCAGGCTTCCTGAGTGACCCGGAAGCCACTGCGCAGCCATGAGTCGCTGTGTGTCTTTTCTCCAGCGCCACGCAGGTCTCTGAGGGCCGCGAGCACTGCCTCCGTCTGCATCCGGCACCCTCGCAGGCCTGCCCCGCGTCCGGCACCCTCGCAGGCCTGCCCCGTGTCCGGCACCCTCGCAGGCCTGCCCTGATGTGCGGACACGAGGTGGTGCCCGCAATGGGGCCGCAAAACAAGGCCAGAGCCCTAACCGGTGTGGCTCAGTGGATAGAGCGTCGGCCTGCGGACTGAAGGGTCCCAGGTTCGATTCCGGTCAAGGGCATGTACCCTTGTTGCGGGCACATCCCCAGTAGGGGGTGTGCAAGAGGCAGCTGATCGATGTCTCTCTCATCGATGTTTCTAGCTCTCTATCCCTCTCCCTTCCTCTCTGTAAAATATCAATAAAATATATTTTAAAAAAAAACAAGGCCAGAGGCGAGAAATCATGACGGAAACCAAACACCACACCACCAAGTGCCGAGCGGGCGGGACGGGCTGTGGGTGTGGACAGCGCGGGTGAGCGGTGGGTCCCAGGGGGGCCCCGAGGCCACTGCGGGGGGGGGGGGGGGGGGAGGTGCCAGCGATGGAGGCAGGGGGAGAGGAACGCGGCTCTGGCGTGTTTATGTTGACTGCACTTGCCCAGGGAAGAACGGGCAGGGAGCGCATCCTGTCAACCGCTGCTCCCCGGCAGCGAGACCGCAACCCAGACGCGTGCGAGGGACTGCGACCTTGGGGACTGCCGGCGGCTGAGAACGCCATCTGGGGGTCCGCGCGGCTGGTGGGGGAAGAGCGGCAGCTGCCTCACGTCGGTGTTCCCGGGACGCACTCTCCACTGGGCCGCGGAGGGTTCCCAGCGTCAGACCCGGAGGTGGAGGCAGCAGCGGGGACGTGGGCTGCCCCGCGGCTCAGGGGCAGCAACGCCAGCCTAGGGCTTTGCTCACAGGCAGGAGGGGCCACGTGCTCCGTCCACAGTGCTCCCCAGACCCAGCCGGGGGCCACCCCCAGTGTCAGCCTGGCCTGCGCCCCTGAGGACCCTGGAGACTCCGATCGTGGCCCGCTCACGCGTCTGCTCCTCCACGCAGGGCGTCAGCAGCCCTGTGTTCCTGAGGGCTCTTCACCCCGAGCCTGTACTGGGGACCCCGAGCCTGTACTGGGGACCCTGCAGTTAGTGCTCTCCCCGCCCCCGCCCCCGCCCCCGCCCCCAGGCCAGGCTCCGCGAGGGGAGGGCGGGCTGCCCCGTCTGGATGTCCTGATGTCCCTGTTTTGGGTGACAGACACCTAGGGTGAGGGCGCCTTTCAGAGCTATGACCCCAGCGCCTTCCCGTGCCCCTTTAAGAGGAAAGAGCAGCACAGACCCACGAGGAGAAATCCCCCCCCCCCGCCCCGCCGCCCCGGGCCGAACACGCTCACGCTCACAGGCAGGCGTGTGCGTGCGGGGCCTGGTTTGAAGGGGGAGGGAAGGTCGTCCCCCGCTGCCCCGTGACGTTCGGGCCAGATGGTCTCGGGGGAGGGACGCCGTGGGGACCCCTGCCGTCCACACCGCAGGCCCCGAGCTCGCTGAGGGGGGAGCATGGGGCCTTCCCACGAGGACGGGCAGCAGGAGCTGCTGGGTCCGAGCCCTGGGCTGCCCTGGCCGGGCATGTCCACTGAGCCCCCTCAGACACAGCGGCCCCACCTCGCGGGGCCCCCAGCTGCCGGGGAGACGCCACCCCCTTTGTCTGCAAGGCGCCCCTATTCATCCCTGCAAACCGCTGGGAGTGAGTCCTCCCTAAACCGACCCCCCACCCCCACCCCCGCCAATTTGGGGCTCTCTTATCTACTCGCTCCCCCGCCATTTGGGGCTTTATGTGCAGAGCTGGGGCTGGGGACCCGGGAGGGGGGCAGGGCCATGGTGGCCCATTTGTGAGCCCCCGCTCCTCACCCCCCCGTGAATGCCCGGCTGATCCTGCGGTTGCACAACTCCACAGGCCGGGTTCCCCAGGCCTGTCCCAGCGGAGGACAAACCCACGTGTGAAGGTGCCGGGTGCAGTGGGGGGCCCACTGGGCGGGGACACGGCCAGGCCCAGGCTCTCCAGCTCACAGCCATTTGCTCCATCCCTCAGCTCATGAAGACATGGGCCGGCTCCCTGTCACTCCCTCCTCGCCCGTCCGTGACGCCCGCAGCCAGGGGGCCGTGAAGCTGGAGTCAGACCAGCCAGCCCTCTCCACCATCAGAGCCAGAGCGACCTGTGACCTTGGGGACTGCCGGCGGCTGAGAAACACACTGTCCCCCAGGAGCCCAGCGCCCAAACCGCCAGGGCGTCCTGCCAAGGTGCTGACCTCTGTCCGGGGCTCCGGCCACCCGCCCCCAGGAAGTCCCACTGCACCCACACTTCACATGAAGCACCCAAGAAGCCGACTAGACCCCGAGAGCCCAGCCAGCCCCTCACCTCCTGTGAAACCCTGTCCGAGGTCACAGCCGCACCCTGCACCCCAGCTGGGCCTCCCTGCCCGGAGCTCACCCCTGCCCCCCCCCCAACACGGCAGAGCCCAGAATTTGAGTACAAATGGGGCCCCCAAACGCCGTCTCTTCCCCACAGTCCCATGGTGCGGACACCCGCAGACACATTCAGGTCCCGACCCGCTGCCCCTCCGCCTCGGGCCAGCCCTCGGGCTTGGGGGCACACAGGCCACACCCCCTCTGGGAGGCGAGCCCCAGGAAGGAGGTGTCCCGGGCCTGGAAGCAGGCGCAGGCTTCGGCACAGAACCGCAGGGCCCAGGTGTGCGGAGGCACCGGGAAGGCGACACCTGCTCAGGGGCTCCTCCCGGCCCCACGCTGTCTGGGCCTCTGGGAGGGCCGAGGCCTGAAGGGTGGGGCCAGGCAGGACCCCAAGCAGCATCCTGGGTCCCCAGGCACTTCCTCTGAAGGCCTAAGTCCCGGGCCAGCCCTGCTCTGGGTCACACAGAGATGTCCAACTCCCGTCCCCCCCCCCCCCCGGCCCCCGCAGCTCCTGGCTCTGCATCTGCACCTCCAATTCTAATCGCCCATCGGCCCCTGGTGCACGCGCGGCCTGGGAAAACGGGCATGAACACCAGAGCCAGGAGTCCTGGAGTCACTCAGCCCAACCCCCCCCACCCCCCCCACCCCCGCCCCCGCCACTGCGCCAGGGCCTGCGCCCAGCGCCCCGCGTCAGGGCAGGGGAGCAGAGCTGGGCTCCCCTCCCAGCCAGAGCACCCGCAGCAGGTCCCGGGAAGGGAGGGCAGGAAGGGGGAGGCCCAGGGGCCAGGAGGGGCAGGGCCGCCGGACAGCACAAAGGTGGCATTCATGCCGTGAAAGGGCCGCTGGCCCATGGCAGGCCCGAGGGGAGGGCTGCTGGCTTCTCCTCCCAGCCCAGCTCTGGGGTCACGCCTCCCACTGCCACTGGGCACCACGTGGGACCCCCCGAGACGGGCCCTGGGGTTGCTGGGGTGACTCAGACGGGGCCCCCGCCTCCAGGAAGGGAGGGGGGACGTGTATGAAAACTCCTGGGGGCAGGGTGGAGGCCCAGAGGGTTGGACCACCCTGGTGTTGGACCACCGCCCGAGCCCCGAGGACGGAGGTGGGCCGAGTCTTCAAGGCGAAGGCAGCGGAGCTCGGGCGCCTGGATGGTCAGCTCCCTGTGCCAGCCCAGAGGCGCCCTGCTCACCAGGCGGGCGTGAGGACCTTCCCCGTGGGGACCGAGAGGGGGCGCCAGGCCCCGCCAGCACAGCGGGCAGCCTCTCCGCTCTGGAGCGTTGGCCCATGTGTGCTGCTGACCCATCTAGCAAACGTTAGCTCCTTCGCCCGCCCCAGCCGGAGCGGCTCTGACATTCGTTCCCATTTCAAAGGTGGGCAAACTGAGGCCCAGCGAGATTCGCTCACCTGTTCAACAGCCATGCTCCATCAGGGCAGTCAAGGGCAAAGAGAGGGCCACACGGTGTCCCAAGGCCCCCTCCAAATTGGCCGGCCCGAGGGCCCCCAAGTCCGATCTCGGCCCACTGACCCGCTAACAACACAAGTGCACTCTCCCTACGCGGGCTCAGCGCCGACTCCATCGCAGAGGAAGACAGTGTCTGCCTGGGAAGAACAGAGACGCAGCTCCCAGAGGCTGAGAGAGCGGGTCCACAGGGGGTTCCTAGATGGCTGGGGAGATGGGGCGTCGGAGGGAGCACCCCCAAGGAGCTCTGGACACCACGGTCAGCCTGGGGCCGGCCAGCAGGTGTCACTACAGCTGCAGGGTCAGCCCATTTCCCTCCGTGGCCTGTGAGCCGGGACCTGCCCTCCCACAGAGGGGGTCCCCTCTACCTTAGAGCAGCTACAGGAGCCCTGCCGGGGAACCACCCTCCATCCCCCCGGCCGCCCCGCCCCAACCCGGCAGGGAGGTGTGAGGATGGGGACAGGTGGGGAAACGGAGGCTCAGGCCCAGGGAGTGTTCGCTTGAATGGTGTGGTGCCCTGTCCAACGCCCCCCAGCCCCCCCACAAACAAGGACCACAGAAGCACGCCTAGGACAGGCTGCAGGAGGGCCCGTGCTGGCGGCCCAGCAGGGAGCCCTCACACGAGGGCGTCCGGCCCAGCCCCCCAACACTTCCCGCCCACGGTCCCCGCCGAGGGCCCGGCCCCTCCTGACCCCCCCCCCAGGCCTCAGGCTGGCCTGGCCCCGTCCCTGTCTCCCACCCCACGGCCCAGGCTCAGGTGGCTGCCTGCGGGGCTGGGGCGGGGCGTCTGATTGTCCACTTGTCCACGGAATCAGGCCTCCCCATGGTCCTGGGCTGCGGGCTGGCTGCACAATGGCTTCATTGTGTAGTGGCCGTAATGATGTCTCCGGGGGAGGGGGGAGGGGGTGAAGGAGGAGGAGGGGAAGGGAAGGAGGGGAGGAGGAAGGGGGAGGGGAAGGAGAGGGAGAAGAGGGGGAAAGTGGAGGGGACAAGAGGGTGGAGGAGGAGAGAAGGAGGGGAGAAGGAGCAGAGAGGAGGGGTGGGAGGAGGGGTGAGAACAAGGAGCAGGGAGAGAGAGGTGAGGAGGGAGGAGGGTGGGGAGGAAGAGAAGGAAGAGGGAAGAGGCTGGAAGTACTGAACAGGTGCCCTCACACAGGTGCCCCCTCACACAGGTGCCCCCTCACACAGGTGCCCCCTCACACAGGTGCCCTCACACAGATGCCCCCTTACACAGGTGCCCTCACACAGGTGCCCTCACAAAGGTGCCCCCTCACACAGGTGCCCCCTCACACAGGTGCCCTCACACAGGTGCCCCCTTACACAGGTGCCCCCTCACACAGATGCCCCCTCACACAGGTGCCCCCTCACACAGATGCCCCCTCACACAGGTGCCCCCTCACACAGATGCCCCCTTACACAGGTGCCCTCACACAGGTGCCCTCACACAGGTGCCCTCACACAGGTGCCCCCTCACACAGGTGCCCCCACACAGGTGCCCCCTCACACAGGTGCCCTCACACAGATGCCCCCTCACACAGGTGCCCTCACACAGGTGCCCTCACACAGGTGCCCCCTCACACAGATGCCCCCTCACACAGGTGCCCCCTCACACAGATGCCCCCTTACACAGGTGCCCTCACACAGGTGCCCTCACACAGGTGCCCTCACACAGGTGCCCCCTCACACAGGTGCCCCCTCACACAGGTGCCCCCTCACACAGGTGCCCTCACACAGGTGCCCCCTCACACAGGTGCCCCCTCACACAGGTGCCCTCA